>NC_041333.1:14990271-15057771 GCF_004354835.1 Perca flavescens
GTCTGTTGGCAAGCTGTGTGGCGGTGGCGTCTAGTTCTTTCTGTAACACAAAACACACAACCCTTTTACTTCGCTAAGAAGAGACCGGCACATTTGATCATTACTCATACTGTCTTTCGTTATAATCAGCACGATTGTCATTCAGAATAACAAGGCAGAAGCTGTTTTTCTGACGAGACAGCAGACTCATTGACCCATCTGGCGTGCTGCAGACTACCCATCCTGTTTCAGCTGAACTTGGCCAATATGTTGCAGCAGCAGAGAGCAGAACCACAAAACCAATGTCCCGCCAAGCGAACCCCCCCCCCGTCTACGCTG
This sequence comes from Perca flavescens, assembly GCF_004354835.1. Taxonomy (NCBI): domain Eukaryota; kingdom Metazoa; phylum Chordata; class Actinopteri; order Perciformes; family Percidae; genus Perca; species Perca flavescens. The sequence continues at coordinate 14,990,590 of NC_041333.1, forward strand.
GTAGTTTGATCTGCTACCAGCGCAAGCAGTTTCTGGAGCCATTCAGCCTGTCAGTCAATCAGTTACCACTGTGTCGGGCATAACCGCTTCTGTAGCAATAGATATTTTTGCCTCCTGTCATGCTCACTTCTTCTCCCCCCCTCATTTTTCCATACTCTCTACAGATCATTCACTCATTCAACCAGCAGTACCGTCTTCTCCGTTTAAATCTCTCTCTTCTGCCTTTACTCCGCCTCCCCCTTTTCTTCTGCCCCCTCCCATCCTTCCTCCTGTGAGGCCGCCCACCCCTGAGAGTGATTAAACGCTGCTGAAGGGCCGTTATGCTAACTAACACACTAATCATTTAATACACACATTACCACAGGGGCCCTTGTGGCTCAGTCTGCTGACAAGGTCCCAAAACACACTCACGAACACATGCCCACCTCCTCACATTGCCCACACCCCCAACACACACAAGAAAATACAACCCTCTAAAGAAATAGTGTGATCAAGTACTAATTAGGAGATTTTTTCCCCCATCAGCATTAACTTGAATTCCCTGACCAGCCGTGATCTTGTTTTATCCACAAACCGTAAAAAAAAAATATAAAACAAATGTTGGTAGACGGTCCTCTGCAATGGATTTTACGCAGTAGCACAGGACATTTGAAGAGAGAAAAAAAAAAAAAAAAATACTGCTCACTTGCTCACATGCCATCTTGCTCTCGCTGCCCATGGAGCAGTTGATGTAGCAGCTTGTCTGCCCATGGCCATGGAGCAGCTGCACTATCTGTTAGTGAATCCGAGCGTGCGCAGGAGCTTGTGCAACGCTTGATGAAAGGAGGAACCTTATCATTTTTAATCATGTTAAATTAATTGTCAAAATGAATGCTCTAGTTCATGAATAGAGGTGTAATTATTATATTGGTGAAGATTAGCTACAGGAACAAGAATATAAGGCCCAGTTGGTTCGAGGTACTAACATCAAATTTGGCATATTTTACCGGTAATCACAATTTGATGTATGAGGCCTTCAGGCTAATACATCTTAAATTATTTAAAAATACGAACTTACTGAAACACTTCAGTTTAAAGCCTGATCAGAAGTCAGACGGCATAGGCAGCATTCACAACAATTTTAGGTATATCCCAAAAGCGAAGAGATAATGGCGTTCAAGCTGTGCCCTTAAACTAGGAATTAATTTAAAAAAATATAGAGTACATAATCTAAATCACTACGGAAGTAAAATACCATGTGTGACCGATTAGTATGGGTTCTTGATTATGAAGTAAGAGTGTGTGTGTGTGTGTGTGTGTGTGTGTGTGTGTGTGTGTGTGTGTGTGTGACCTTTAAGTGAATCAACTTGAAATATAGCATTTGGGAAAGTTTGGTTTGCATTACATTATCTGCACCATCTAAAATCACCACTGCCTCTATAACACTGGCTCTCTAATCTCAGCTATGGGTTTATAGATATAAATACATAACCTTCATACTACATGACAACACTATTACATTATACACTATTGTTGTGGTGTTCTAGTCTTTTTAATGACAGTAGGAAATGTACAGCTCATGTTGTTGCTTGTTGAGTTGAAATAAATAACCTTGTAAACAACACCATGTTAAATTTACCAGACTGCTCTTTGATATGCAAATTAGGCGTAGTAGTCCAAGCAAACTGCAGGTGAATGTGTTTTCAACTAGTTTTCCAAAAGTCAAAAAAAGAAATTCACCACAATAATGATTTCATATCATTTAATTAGGGTGTTCGGTTTCAGAGCAAAACTAAAATAACCACAGTCCTCCACTAGGGTTCGGCTTTAGGGAGGTCATGTGCCAATGCCCGACGCCCTTGATTCTGTCCAATCCCTTTCCAAAACCCTGCACATATCCCAATGTGTTACCAAATCCCCATTCCAAAAGAAATTCTCACTACTAAGCTAAATAAACACATCACACATGAAAGAGGATTGATTCAATGCCAAGTGGGCAAGTAATTATGGGCATGGTCTCGGTTTAAAAAGAAATAAATAAAAAAATTAAATAAAAAAAAAGGACCCTCAGACTCAGTCAGGTTTTGACTAGGCAGCAAACTCTCTGCCCACATCAGCAGACACGGGCAGACTTTACACTCATCTTGCTGATAGAGCGTAACATCCAAAAGTCCCTGCTGCCTACCCTTGTTCACACACACACATCAAATCTTACTGACCATTAGGGGGCCGATACTATTCCCATTTTAAACAACATAGAAGCATGATAGGTTGTCTTATTAATGTACCTTAAGTGAAATACTGAACAAATATGTTTGGGTTTCTGCTCTACTGAAGGCTGTTTTTGTAGAATCTGGGTTCTTAGCAAAATAAAACCGGTCTGAATTGTGGGCAGTTTACATATTACAAAAAGGTGCAGACTCATGTCCTTTTTCTCCTCATACCTTTGTTATTTGTTTTGACCAACTATAAAATGGCACATTTGAGTTTTTACAGTTTTTCTTTGATAAAAGCAAACTTACAAAGTGTTTACACAGGCCTTTTACCTATGCAACATTTTAGCCAAATGTGCACTGATGATGTTAAACTGACACCGTTTCCTCTGGAACTGGTTTCAGAAACATTAACATAGGAAAAACAGATGCAACTTCCCCACAAGGTGATATTCTCAAGCTCATAACAATGTGTGGGAATAGCGTTGTATCATTAAAACTGGTTAATATTTAGGCTACTCTAATATGAGATTGGAGAATGTGGATAACCTGTTTGAATTCTTTGCAGGGAGGACTGTCAGTGCCCAATCGGTCCAGCTACCTGATCCTTGCTAGCACCCACATGGCAGTTTATATTACTGCCATGACTAAAGATAGCTGATAGCTACATTAATAAATGGCTAAATAGAAAGATGAAGACCTTTCATTTTTATAATGACTGAAAAGGTGACATCTGTCACTAGCCATCAAAACTCATGCCAGTGGACACACACTGCAATTCTGTGTGCAGACTAAGCTAAAAGGAATGGGTAGAGCTTTAGTAGGTTTCAGTTTGAAAGAAGTCAGCAATGCAAACACGGCTTGTAAAATATTGGCAAACTGTTTCAAAATCAAACTTAAAAAATGCATCTCAAAACATCCCTAATTCGGGAGATAGACATGACCTAGCTATGTTGCCGTTTTAACTAAATTTCCAACTAGGTGTCATATGTTTTTTTGTTTTTGTTTTTTGATTAAACAGCATCCACCAGCAGTGAGTACATTCAGCTATTCTCTTGGCTTCATCTAGCTCCGAACCTTTGGAGGGCGATACTGTAGAGGCTGCTCTACAGGGGCTCTGCCATCTGGCACACCGAAGGGATTTTCTTTCTATCATGTTTGACATCAATGATTGACATCATGCTAGTTTGATAAACCTCACAAATTAACATGTTAGACAAGGAGCCAAGACGTGAAGAAACGAACAAAATCTAACGTGCAAATTAAGAGAGTCTGTATTTCACAATACATGACTAATGTAACACAAAATATAATTAATTGCAGAGGCAAAGTGCAAATACCAGCACTCGTGCTGGTACTTCAATGTAATGCCTGCAGTGCACCACAGAGCACCAAACCTCATGCATGAAAAACTTGTGTACTCTGTGCTTGGGCCTTTAGGCTCGGTCTCTGAGGTCAACACTTTTTAGCTCTCCTTGGCCTGACTTTGAAATGGTTCACTTTTTAAATTTGAAAACTGTTTAAATTTACTGGTGAATTAATTCATTTAACCATTTCACATTAACTCCGGCGCTATTTTTAAACCTGGCTATGGCTGGGTAGGACTGCGCTGTCTAGTTTAGCAGAGGATGGAATATGGTGTGTGCAGGGGAGCATTAAGTGGGCTGTAATGTCTGTGTGATTGCTGTAACAGCCCTGCTTGGCTTGGCTGGACTGGCCCACAGCAGCAGTCCCTGTCCTGGTTCATTTGGTCGTCTGGTCAGCTGTAAAGACGATTGGAACAGATTGCCAACACTCCCTAGAGAGACTTCAACACCGACTTGGCCAAGAAGCCTCCCGCACACTGCTCCACACGCGTGTGCTCTCACATGAATGCACAGACAGGCCGCTGCAGTAACTTGGGGAGCCCAGTCTTTCCACATTCTTTTGAACTCGGTTTAAAAAGAGGAAGTCTGCTAACATGTTTGCCCAGTGAAATTTGGCATGGTGAGCGGTGTTCGCTGCTAGGAGGGGAGGTTGGGCCAAACAGAAATTACTATCTCTCCGTCCTACAACTGTGGTAATAATACTAATCACCGATAACAGTCACGGGTAAACAAATCGTATTACCACTGGCCATCCGACCCAAGGTGTATCTGTGTGTGTGTTCATCTCTCCTAATGAAATTCCTTCCACTCATCTGCAGGCAGAGAGAGGCCTTCTATCTGACTAATTTGGTCTAATTACTCTAATGAGCCACAGGTGATGATACAGTGAGACTGATTAATTAAATGGGAGGCACCAATCAGGCATGTCTGATTATGCCAATCATATCGACTACTGCCTAAATGAGATAACAGGAGACAGACGCACTTTAATTGAGGTATCAAAACTTCACGGAATTCCTTATGCCCTCACGCTCTGACGATGCCGAGACAGATAGACTGGTGGAATGACAACACGGTTATTGTTATGTACACAGTATGAAGTCAATCTGCAGCTGCCGTCTGTGCTGCCACGGTGACCAGCAGTGCACACAGAGGAGGGAATACCACACAAGGATTTGCTTCAGATCTCATTCTCTGTGGAATTATTGGGACTGTAACGGCTAGAGACGCTCTGTTTACACCTAGTATGCAGTCACACATGCCAAATAGTCTGCCACCAGTCCTTTAGTCCAAACACAATGTAGGTTAACTGCTCCACATTCGCTGCATGTTTTACACATTAATCTAATGGAGTACCACTGTTGAATTCACGCCAGGCGTAGAAAGAGACAAAAATACGTTCACTTCTTCTCACTCAACACCAACACCATGTTAGTCACAGTACGGGATAAGCTAATATTTTAAAGTTAAACCTTTGTGTGTGTGTGTGTGTGTGTGTGTGTGTGTGTGTGTGTGTGTGTGCGCAGCCTTTTTACAGCCTCTGTACTTGGCAACATGACACATAGATGTTTAAGAGATGAAATTTTCTGTCCTGCCAGTGAAGTCGCTAATCTTTTCCTTTTATCTCCGACATGTCTGAGGCTGTTATGTGGTTATGATAGTAAACAGTAAAAGGCGTCTGCAAAGATGTCTTATCTGAAGTCTACGAGGCCTACCTCTGAAACTCCCCCTCCATCCCCACCCCTCACAGCGTTCCGCATCCTATGCGGCTGACTGTTCTGTATGCCAAACTTACTGTGTGGGGGTAGAGTTGTGGGGTGGCAGCTCAGTCAGGAGCGACAGCCACACTTGCTGCTACAACGACACGGTACATGATCACAGATCACAGGCACGCCCCCTCAAAACACAGCACAACAGCAGCACAGATAAGAGACCGCAATCCTGGCTGCCTTCCTACCTTTGACATAGCAGGGTGCAGAACTTTAAATGGGCCAGCAGACGCCGTTTTCACAAACCACACCGGGTTTGAAGACGCAAGTCCTATCCTCCTGAATCTCTGTTTTTGCTTTTCCTCTCACCCATTGGAGTAAAAGCCACAAAGTTCTTTTAACTGCAAGCTAACAATAGTTTCACTATGACAACTGAGTTATAAAATGCTTGTTTTCTGCAACTGTGTGTACATCTATGTTTGTGTGCAGAGCGGTTGGGGGCGGGGGCGGGCGGGGGGGGGGGGGGGGTCAGCCTACCACTCTCCACAGTCTAACAAGACACTTGTGGTCCCTGAGCGTTTTGCTCTTTTTTTGAACACAGATCCATATCTACCAACAGCACAGGAGCTGTCAAGACTCACCTCACCGACACTGACGCAAGCCTAGATCAAAAACAGGCTTTTTACACCGCAGCCTCGTTTGTATTGATCCATGTTTCTCTGCTGAGAGACTGGTTGTTGTTTTATCTCCCCAACATCCAAGCCTCAACTCTCCTGAAGCTTACTGAGAGCTAGGCATTATTTTGCCCGACCTATTGTCTGACAAGGGGCTTCAGAGGCCAGGCCTGAGCCTAAATACAAAATATAATGAGACTAAGATAGTTTCTGGCGTGGAGGAAGTGCAGCTCACTCGGTCTCATTTTGCAGAGTTCGGATTTAGCTGGAGGCCTGTGTCACAAAAGGGTGAGTGGTGTGGAGGGTGCAATGGGAGGAGAGGGGTATGGCTATATGCTAGGGCGTAATGCATTGGTGAAAGGGCAAGATTTTTCATCCCTGCGTTTACAGGGTGGAACGGCTAGGATATTGAGATCTGCGATAGGATCAGAGGGTAGTGAGCTGTTTCAGCTACGATAAAGGCCACGCATTACAAACAAGAGCAAAGACAGAGCGAGAACCAGAGAGGAGAGAGAGAGAGAGAGAGAGAGAGAGAGAGAGAGAGAGAGGGTGGGAGAGAGTATCACACCTCTCATCCCTGAATTAATGCCTCCTTTCTGCCAGGAAGCCATTCTGTGCCAGTGAGAGGAGATTGGGGAGGGGATGAGTGCACAGATACGGACTAAAAAATGGAAACTGCGATCATGGAGAGAGGCGATAGGGATTAATCAAGTCTGGAAGAAGAGTGGGGCTCTCCAGGCCCTGTAGCACATATGCAAGCCGGGGGTCCCAAGGACTCGGGCAAGCAATTGAAATCGCCGCCATTAGTTTTTAGGACATCAAATGCGCATGCACGCAACTATGGGTGGATAACGACAGGGTCACAGGTGCAGGCTAGCAATGTTGTAGACATCCACTCATCATCCTACACTCATAGGCGAGCTGGTCTTTTTGGCCTAGCAAGTCTATGACCCTGAGCAATGGAGTAGTGTTCAAAGTTACTCTAATTTAGTTAAGATTTGATCTGTTCTCAATTCGTTAGCCCATTTGATTTGTTGTAATTCACTTAGATGTCCATTTAAGGACTACAAGCAGCTTCATGCTATTGGCACAGTGACGGTACAGTGAAAAAGGTCTGAATCACTCTCATGTGCCTCTGGTACATTAAATCCCTGCTCTGCATGATGCCCTTTTTTCACATTTTAATTTAGCCTCGTCCATCGGTTGTATCTAGTAATTTTCTAGACGCCTGATGATGACACATCAGCAGGAGTTGTGCCACGGCCTATAAAAGCAGCATGTTGACTTCTACGCATTAATCAAAAGCATGTATGAAAATGCCCCATTAGGTTAGATATATCTGGAGTCTTTAATGTGTCCAACACATGCCGTCACTATTTTCTAGCATGGCCTATCTTTTTGACTGAGTTTGACACCCATGGTCTATACGATCAACGTCAACAGAGCACGTCCTGGGGCTAAGTCTTACTCAGCCTTTATGAGCGCAAGTTTTTCTGCTCTGCTTGCACGGCTTTTGAGAGGAAAAGGCCGAGAAACACAGTGAGAAAGAGAGAATGAGCATAGCTAATCCTTACAGTAATGACAGAATAATTAGCTTGCATTAGGCTATGTAATGGGTTGTAATTATATCATTTATTCGGTGTTGAGAGAATGTGATATAAAGCCTACACAATGAAGGAAGAGGAATTGAGCTCAGTGGGAAGTAGGATGGAGCATGTGTAAGAGCTCAGGCTCTTTCTATTGATTGATACAAACATCAAACTAACCACTAGAGTAATGGGAGGAGTGAAGGACAGCTAAAAGCTATTTGGAGCCTCCACTGCATAAAAGACTTGACCTGTTCCACACAGCCTACATATCAAAACCATCAAACAGCAATCAATAGACCAAAGCGGTCAACTCAACAAACCGTCACCCTACTAAAACATCAAACCCCCGGCCCAAGCGTCAGATGATAGGCTACACTCAGCTTATCCATTACCATCAGATAAAGAGGAGATAAAACACACAGCCCTAATCCTTTCATGTGTCGTGACAGCCACAGCAGCCTCCAAGGCATTCCTTCAGTCTGGCTCTCAAATAGTTTTATGGCGGAAGGCAGCCATTCAGTCAGCCAGCCAGCCAGTCAGGGCTGTTCTGGTCTGTTTGTCTTATTTCACAGTTTACATGCTGTTTTATAGGTAGTTATTATGGTCACCATGGTGATGCCATACGTTTTTATGGTCTTTTGGTCTGAGGGCAGAGAGTGTAATAAACGAAAAAAACACACACACACATGAAAACAAAGACTCACAAAACACGCTCCTGCTGTGGAAAGGTCTCCTGTCCCTCCCTTCCTCCCTCCCTCCTTCACTCACTATCAGTCTCACCAAATACCTATCTCCCTACTTTCTGCTTCATGTGAAACATGGATAGGCTAACGTACAATTGTCCTCTCTCATTCCACATCTGGAGCTGATCAGAGGGCCTCCTGGAAGTTGAGGCCTCTGGGCCTATTAATAACCATACCGCTGAACTCAGGGTCAAACAGCAGTCAGCGGATGAGCTTGTGTCTACTAAACACATATTCCCTTCCCCCTTCCACCATCCTCAAGAGGACAACTCTCACTTTAAAAAAAAAAAAAAAAAAAAAAAAACGAGACAGCAGGCTACAGAGTTTAGAAATGTATCCAGTTTTATGCTTTTCAATTGGGGGCATACACCATACAGAGGCCCCTCCAACCCGAGCGGGAGTTCACTAATAAGCTATTCACAAATAAGTCTACAGTTTGAAACTTTTGACCTCGCACTTGGTCATCCTTTAAAAATAAAACAAATACATAGGAAAACAGCCTGGGCTAATTGTGAGATAATTTTCTCCCTTCTTGGGTTGTTTATTTTCTTCTTCTTTCCACATGCGAACAAGTTCAAGTTCAAGGAGGCTAGACCTGTTAAAGGCTAGACAGATGGTAAAGCCATCATCTGTTAGCTCTAAAAGGTTAGACCAGTCAGACAGCCCAGGTCATCCTGAGGTCTACAGGGTCATACCACCTCTGAACCCTGGCTCCAGTCTGACAGCTGCTCAGGTCAAATGCCAGGGAGAGGTCAATGTATCGTCTGAGGACGTCCAATGAATTTAACAGATATAGGACTGTCCCATTTGTATTGGATTTCCCATGTTTTGGTACACACACACACAACCACACAAGTCACGGACCAGTCCTACTTTACTTAATCTTGCATTAGGCAAAGTCTGTGCGGTAATAATAGCAGGGTGCTAATAGTTAAAAAAAGGTAATCTGATCCCCACAACAATTTTAATTTGTATATCTAGCATTACAACGATTTTGGTTCACCACACCTGAATGTCGATTTCGCCTCAAAAACTGAAAATAAACATAAGCGGTCAGTGCATACACTTCCTCAACTGACTTCGCCTGACTCTACAAAGTCAAACTAATGCAGCGAATGTCTTACTGAATGCAGAGAACAATTTGCTAAGCATAAACCACCCCCATCCAACACACATGCACCTGTGAATACAGGGGTAGTTGAATCATCATAATCGGTGGTAGTTTTCTGCTGAGCCCAGCCAGCAGTCTGTGTTATTTTTAGAGGGCTGACACAGAAGCAAGCCGTCCATTTACTCTGTGAGCTGGCAGCAGGACCATCACAGCTCTGGTTGCTTTCAAACTACCAAAATGGGAATGAGCTCAACATAAACACTGCAAAGGTGTGGACACTTACAGAAACGAAATTAGCTCAGATTCAGAGCCATTACAATTCCATTACTTTGACATTAGACTCCTTATAACACAAGGTGGTGTATGTATGATATTGCCAAATCCACACACATTATACAAGCAAACATCTCATCATAGTATAGCTGTGATGATACATTCATACATTTACAGAGGAAAACAGAACTACTATATTAACACAGTGAGTCAATAGGACAAATGTAATCACACCGGCAACCGAGCAATAATAGAAAGACGTGAAAGTTTGTTCCATCCCTTATTACAAAGCTAAGTGAGGGGATTAAACAATAAACAGCTCGCCTTTGCGTTATTCACACGAAACCCTAATTTGTAGGATAATAAAAATTCCTGTGGTAGCAAATCACAAACTCCTGGATGGACTGAACACAAGACAAAAGCAAGTGAAAATGGAGAGAGTTAACAGAATTTGGAGGGAGAACTGAGGCTAAAGGTTGAAGGCTGTTCCCCTCTGATGTGACTGATGGGCTGAGCCTGAAGGCCGGCTATGGATCTAGCAACTGAAGCCATGATTGACATTAAAAATTACACAGAGTGAGCTATTAGCAGATAGCAGGCCATATCATAATTCAATCCCTACACCATCAAAGTGCACCAATATCATAATTCAATGCCAAAAACCATTAGCCTGCAGCACACCAATATCATAATTCAATCCTGAGGCCATCAGCCCTTGCCAATATCATAATTCAATACTTGGACCATTAGGACACACCAATAGGCCTATTAGAATTCAATACCTATGGCCAATGATCTAACAGGACACTGATACTGGAGTCATGGGTTGACATGGGATGAGGTCTGTGCACATCAGGCCTTATTTAGACCCAGCTTCCTTGATAACAGTGAGATAAACAACACTAAAATTAGGTAGGGCAAGTGGTTCACCAATAGCTTGGCTACACCAGAAGCTGAAGGCCACAGAGTGTTTGCTGCAGAAACACATTTCGACAAGGCTTATGCAGAGGGACATGTTTGTTGAACAAAATGAAACTCTGCATTAGCTTCAAATCCAGCAGTGGGCTCAGCCAAACTCGTCAAAACCGTTTCAAACACTAGCCCTCAGTGTGCGACCGTCTGCAGTTGGTCTAAATTATCACATTGTGGTACCTTGTGGAAATGGGACTCCATTTCGTTTTCTGGTCCATTGCCTCTGTTTATATTTCCACGTTAACATCTTGTTTAGCGCCTCAAAAATACTGCAAATCTCATCCAGGCTCGGCTTGCTGAGTCATCAGAAATCTGCACCTTAACCAATCAAATGGTTTTTAACAGCTCATATTTCCTCGGCTGCTTTAAGTCATTTTTTGACCAGAGTTGTCATTATTCAAAGTTATTCTCACCACACATTTCTTAGGTTTCCTCACTTAACTCGAAACCTCATGTAGCATTTAAAATGACTCTGGAGAATGGAAAAATACAGGAAAGAATGATTACCGAAAAATTTAAGAAATTACTCGAATGACAGAACATTTAATCAGCAACTATTTTGACAATTGATTAACTATTTTTCTAGTAAAAATGGCCAAACAGTGGGCGCCCGGATAGCTCAGTTGGTAGAGCGGGTGCCCATATATAGAGGTTTACTCTTCAACGCAGCAGGCCCAGGTTTGACTCCGACCTGCGGCCCTTTGATGCATGTCATTCCCCCCCCTCTCTCTCTCTCTCTCTCTCTTTTCATGTCTTCAGCTGTCCTGTCAAATAAAAAGGCCTAAAAATGCCCAAAACATTATCTTAAAAAAATAAAAAATGCCAAACAGTCAGTGGCTTCCAGGCAGCGCCTCAGTTGTGAGGATTTTCTAGATTTTATATCACTGTAAACCGAATATATTTAGGTTTTTGACTGTTGGTCGGACAACAAAAGCAAACCGAAGAGGTCATCTTCAAACAATTATTAAAAACAATCGGCAGATTAATTGATAAAAACAAAGATCTTCAGTTGCAGCTCTAAAATAATCATTGGCTGCAGACATACTTTATTACAACGTGACCAGTGGAGTTTAATTAGTTGTAGGTCACATACCTTTAAAAACAAACAGGTATTGACTGTTTTAAAAAAGCTGGCATTTTGAATTAGATCACCTTGATGAAGGTGAGATAGCTACAAATATGTGGTAGACAAAAAGATGAAAACAAAAGAGTGCAAGTGGGTTTTGTTGTCTGCACCTTCTTACTTTAACAGTGAACTATAGACAACAGACTTTTTTTTTCCCCCTGGGAATGCAAGATTTGAGTTTACTGAAAATCGTAGGCTTAATATTACGAGATGAACAACAGATTTTACACGATTACATCGGCCTTGGAGGCACGGTTTCAAGTGTATGCTTGATTTTTAAATGAAGTGGGCATCACACTCAAACTCACAAGTGGAAATAGCCAGTATACTCCAACGTGAGCCTAGAGAGAAGTGTCCAGTCACTGAAGCCCAAGCTCTCTCTGCTGGAATACAGAGCAGCAGAATAATGGATGCTTCTGTCATGAGATACAGTGAAACTCTATGATGCTGGAGGTGAGAGAGACTCCAAGTGGGTCTGTAAATAATGCCTGCCACTTGAAAATAGGTCTGTGGAAACTGCCCCCTGTGCTCTTGTTGCTGGCTGTTTGGTGGAAGTTTTGTCTGTGTAGTTATTTATGTGTATCTTTTAGTGTCCAGTAGGGCTGGGCGATCTGGAGAAAATCAGATACCACGATATTCCTGACCAAATACCTCGATATTCTAGGGTTGACAATTGGTGCTTTAACAAAATATCTTCACACTTAGATTTTAGATAAATAATCATCAGGAATGTGGACATAATGTCTAAGTGGGGAAAAGGCAAATAATAGAACAGCTAGAACAGTCTGGTAAGTTCAGAAAAGTACATCACTTTACTGTAATGCAGCCTTTAAAACCAGGAAAAGACAACACTTATGTCATATCACAATATTACGATATCCAAAATCTAAGAGAATATATAGTCTCATATCACGATATCAATATATTGCCCAGCCCTAATGTCCAGTGATATCATATGAAGGCAATATTGCAAGATGTTTTGGTGATTAGGAGCCACACCAAATATACATTTCTGTTTAATAAAGTTTTTAATGAATATAACTATGACTAAAGCGCTGCATTGTGATGCTTTTGTAAGACAAGGGTACAAGTTACTGATCCTAGCTGTTAAGGATACAGTACACACTGCAGCCTGTGAAGTTGAAGTCAGCACAGTTGACACAAATTAATACCAGTTTATTTAGTTATCGAGCATGCCAAGACATCAAAATATATATTTTAAATATCGGCTAGGGAATAACTTGTGTTACTGAAACCGAAAGGTCTGTCAGTATGTTTCAGAGTAGCAAGAAAGTTACAAAGTAAAAATGTATTAGTTAGATGAAAGCAGTAAACATACTTTAACAGCAGGCCCCTCTAATATATTGTGATGTCCACAATCGGTCTGTGGAGGAATGCTGCAACATAAATTTGCTTATAATAAGTCTGCCATGAAATACGTTGTGATGATTCATTTCAAAGTGTAAGAACACATGAAAGTCACTGCAACAAAACGTAACTCTACAGTCTTTAAAGGTGTCCGCTGGCCCAGTTTTCTTACAGGCATATCTCATTATATAATCTCTGCATGTATTAAAAATGTTCAATTTATGAATGAAATAAAAAAATATATACATGTCTTTTGGGTAAGAAAAATCGACCTTCACAATAATGAAATGATAATGCTAAGCAATTAGTATAGTAGTATGACCAGTATTATAAGGCATTTCTATTCTATACAAGTTATTGGTTATTTTATAATACAATATTTGCATTTTGTATTAACATTAAGACCATCTTAATTACAAGCGGGTCAAATGAAATGCAGCCACATTAAATGTTTTAGTGTTGCTGAATCTAAAATTACACAGTGTGGAAACAATAACACATTTATGTGATATTTTTATCCTAAGCAGAGACTTCCACACCTTCATGTTTTATAAAGAAACATCTCTGTTCGTCAAACACTTTGCTTAAAGCCTGCATTAAGGGCTGCTGACTCCATCTGTTTGGGTACCCCTATTTTTAGACTTCTGTTAAGTGTTTTTAATCCGTTGTTCAAACATCAGATGACATGGGTCAAAATTCATTTTGCAAAGCGGGAAAATTTGTTTAAATAAATATTCTGGTATTGACTCAAGAGTGAAATGTATTTATTGGGGTTTTATTTAACGTCTTTTTTTTCTAGTGTAGACACCCCTCAAAGCTTAGGGAGGGTGAAAAAAAAACTAAGCCAGACTGCGAAGTATAATAAATCGCTGAGGAGTTGGGGAGTATGGGCCTCCGGTGAGAATTAGGCACTGATAAGGTGATAAAGAGAAGGGTTTTTTTCTCAGAGCTGCACATTCCTCTGAGTCGTATGGAGTGTGACGTTCATAAGGACACACTGGAACGTCTTAGAAAGTAGGATGACATAGCCCTGACCAAAGTAGACCGAGGGCAGACCAAAGACCTGACATGCACTCGTCCCTCACTCTGACTCATGCTTAGTCGCTCACCACCCACCGACACACAGTGAAACCTCAGTCCCAATGCCAGGTTTTGTCACTGGGCAGAGAAGCGGTTGGCTACAGTAAAAGCATGACGTGATGCCCCTTCCTCCATGCTCCCCCAGCCTGTGCAGCAACAGAGGGGTAAAAATATCCCACCAGTGAGTTCAGACAACCAGCTCATAAATTAACACTAAAACTCCTGCAGACAACAGTGGGCCAGTCGCTGAGAGATTTAAACCACTCAGGTTGCCGCTGACCATAGATCCCGGGATCAGCTTACAAAACCCTTTTCCTAAATTTACCCATTAGGAGGTGGTGAATAAGAACAGGCTCTGGATCAGTTTTCACCTAAGTCACTATTTAGCTGTATGCTAACATGGTGAACTATTTTTCAAAAATGGCTCTAGGGTGCTTTGTTCCAGGAAATGTTATGAGGTGAGATGTAGGCTATTAGGCCTAAATTGGGAATTGTGTACAGCAGAAAGGTCTGTTCTTAATTTTCTCGAGCGTACACAGAAAATATAAAAAGTATAGGTTTAGCCTCAGCTATTCGCTCATATCTTAAGTCTTGCCTGTAATGAAGCGCAATCTCTCAAGTAGAAACACAATGTTCCAGCAAACTGCTTGACTGGGTCAAAAAAAAAAAGAAAAAAGAAAAAAAAAAACAACAGGACAGAAGAGTGATGATCTCCTCTAAAGAAACTCAACTCTGTAATGGACGGACAGGGATTACAGACGTTAAAACCTCCTCCATCTGTAATTCACTGTCACCCTGCCATCATCTCTGAATCACTGATCCATTTTGCAAGTGTGCGAGACCTTGCTAAAAGCATCACTGTTGCACCCATTTGTGTTTGTAGTGGTGGGGGGGGGGGGGGGGGAGGAGGAGGAAAAAAAAAAAAAAAGCATGCAGAAAAGACAAGTTAACAGCTTGCTGTGCCGTTTCAAAGCACTCTCTGTCCTGTAACAACCACCTAGCTAGTTTCTCACGCAGGGAATGGGACACACTGATCAAATAGGATTTTAATGAACATCAGCAGTTGGAGCCTGAGGAGTAGACGCTACGATGGCTTAAAGCTACCGACATCTAGGTTGGGTTGGATTTTCATCATCAAACGAAACAAAAAAAAAAGAAAAAAATTCCTTTGCTGGTGCCTTAGCTAACAGAAAAAACAGACAGTGAAGCTACACTGTCCATTCGATCACAAGGAAGAAGCAAATGAGAAAGCAATTGCTGACAAGGCCAAGTGTAGACCATAATCATGTCATACTAACCCCGCATCATCCTCAGAAAGCGGATAAGAAAAACAGGTTCTTCTCTAAAGGCTTTCCTCTAGGAGCCTCTTGGTGGGAGGGAGAGTAAATAAGATGTCATCAATAATAGACGGTGGATGTTCTGAGCAGTCCTGCACACACACATAGACACACACAAGCTCCGACTGATTCCTATTCTGCAGACAGGCCTGCCAACCGCCAGGCTTTTTGCACACGCTCAGATTCACTGTCCTGACTAATCGCTTGTGATAGGGGCCTTTGCCATAATTACCCAGGGCCTTATCACAAACTTATGCGATGCATTTTTCATGTCCTGGCTGCTGGCAGTGCCTTCACTGTCCGTGCTGGCAGTCAATCTACGAAAAAGACCGATCTCAGACAAAAAACACACACACACACACACACACACACACACACACACACACACGCACACACACACACACACACACACACACACACACACACACACACACACACACACACACACACACACACACACACACACACACACACACACACACACACACACGTTCAGATGGGGCGAAATGGGTGAAAGCCGGGTGAAGGGCCAGAGAAGAGAGAGAGGGAAAAAAAATTAAAAGGAGGGGAGGGGGAGGTGAGGGAGAGGAAGATTGGAAAGGGGGGGGGGGGCTGGCAGGAAGGGGGTGGGAGATAGATAGTGAGGAAAGAAAAGAGAAAGCAGTCTCAATTTTTTTTACATAATGCATGAACAAGGGGGCACGAGTAGGAGGACCAAACAGGATCAAATAAATAGGAGAAGTGAAGCCTTGATGATGTGGCATAAGTGCAACACAAAGCCCGCTGGGAAGACTTGCTCACTGTCCTTTTGTCTACCCAGTCATAGGGGCATCATGACCTAAATAAAAGTTTAAATCCCAAGCCTGCGCGATGTACAAAATTATGTATGAACAATTGGGCTAGCCTACATAATGCAATCTTATGTTAATGACGACGGCGACCGAGCTACTAATATTCATAAATTGTGATTTGAAATTCAGCAATGCACGTTAAATGCCACGGGAAAACACAACAGTGCCATTGTCTCCATGTCTTGTGATAGGTCAAACACGCTCGAATATACACTAGCTATATTCATACACTGGATAGGCCCAATATCTTTCTCATATCCTTTCACTGTGGATCTTCTCCGCGCACGCCGAAATTAGTGGCGTGCGTGAGGCCGGGGCATTTCTGGAGTTCATCATAATCAACAAGGTCACGATCTTTCATATTTCTACTATCATTCTATTTCATTGCATCGTGTCAACAAACACTGTCCCGTCCCGTCCACTTCCACAGACGTGGCAATGTCTGTAAAAAAAAAAAAAAAAACTCACAGTGTATAATTGCAGTCAGGGGAAACCGAGAAAAAAAAACGGCCAAGTTGATCAACCATAATTACGGAGACGACTTAAATATAAACTGCTTCAAACCCGTTAGCCGATAAGGTTGCTAATGTTTTCATTCGCATTCAACTAAACTTACCAATTTGACAGTTAAAAGCAGGGGGAAAAAACACAAGCAAAGCGGTGTTGTGTGTCTGAGCTGCCCGTCTCAACGTTTGGTGTCACCACAGCGCCACCGTATAATGAGTCGCACTTATTTTTCCCCCAAATTATCCAACCTTACAGCGGCTAAGCGTCGGGCTAACTACGGCTACTCGCTCCAGTAAAAGTTGAAGAACACGCAATAAAGATAGCTAGCCGAAAGCGCTTCGTCAAAGCCCTGCCGTTTTGTTTTTATGTCGGCGCTTCCCCGCGGCGTCGCCCCGGCTTGCCCAGTTGCAGTGTCCGATCGATGTTGAATTGAACAAAGAGGATCAATTTCTGATCAGCGAGAGAGCCACTTTCATCAATGTGAGGAAGAGGTCTTGAATTCTCTTCCGAAACACCTACGAGACGACCGCGGAAAAAAACACAAAACACAGCGACGGAGAGAGACAAGACAGCCGAAGCGAAATAGAGGACAGGCGATTTAAACAGAGGTTAAACTGACCTGTAGTTGTTGTAAGTCAAAGCGCTTCCAATATTGAAACATCGATCCTGCATTGGCCGCCATCTTGAGACATATTGAGACAGGAATGAGATGCTGATAGAGAGCGCGGGGGTTGGAGTTCAGTGGAAAGGACCGGGCGGCCGGAACACCCGGACCGGATCTCTGCCACGACTCACCCGGGTAACAGCCGGTGTGCGGAACGGAGTCAGCTGACAGGAGTGTTGCCTTAATAGCGCCATTATAATTGCTTAAATAGCTTTTTTTTATCAACATTCAGATATTACAGGTAAATAACCGAGCTGGCAATAAATTACTCTTCATTTCATTACCTTGAAATACACGAAATTGTGAGCGCCAGATCAGTCAGTGTTTGATGTTGTAGTTTGTCTGATCATTAGCCTATGTTTTATGGAAAGCAAATATACAAAATAATGCCAGGAGGCTACTTGGAAGCCATATCTAAAAAAAAAAAAAGAGCATTCAAGAGGATTATTTTTTTTCTCTGAGCCATGTGGAGCTGTGTAAGATAATTTAGAGCAACATGTATGTATTACACCAATGATCATTGCTTATCATTACTCCTCCAAAATCAGCATGACTGCCAAATTTAGAAATGAAATAAACACAATTGTTAGGGAGTGATTTTTGTTTCCATTCAGCTACTTGGATTTTTAGCTCAAACAAATGCACCTTTTTGAAACTGCTAATTCACACCAGTACAATTGCATACATTTAACCCCCCAAAAAACTTACATTAAACACTATAGCCTATGTTTATGTTTTGTAGTTGTTTGAGGGATCCCAGTGAATGACTTTTGTATTGTCCCATTATGGACGTGTATAAAGGGCAATTGCAATTGTAATAAAAAGTTAAATATAAATTGAAACCAAAAGTAATTAATTAGCACTGTTGAAATAGAATCCATGCTAAAATTGTTTGTCTGAATTGTTTAAAAAAAAAAAACTTCAACTCTAATGAAAAACTATAATGAAACAATACAAATCATTTGAGTTTCATGATACATATATATATATTTTAACATGGTGGATCTATACAAACTCAGCATATGCAACAAAGCAGGGCTGCTGACAACCTGCTGAACTTGGCCATTTAAAAATGGGTAAAAGATGGAGTGGACTTCCACCTGGCACAAGCTATTTCCAGGTTTATGATCTTCTCAATTTACTGTATATGAATAAGTAAGCCAGCCTGATATTCTACTTTAGGGCATTCCTTTACTACACAGATATTATTCAGATTAGTTATTCAAATAAGATTGTTGTGTTGTTAATCCAGTTAAGTCATTGCTGCAGCAGGGCAGCCCAGTGGTTAGTGTCAGAATGATACATAGTATCTGTTGTTGAAGTGACCTTGAGCAACACACTGAACCCTGGCTGCTCCTGAGGCGTCACTCCTGCTGACCATGTCCTCTCACCCCCTTCAGCTTGTGGATATACAAAGAATTTCTAATTACACTGTATGTATGTATGTATATGTATGGAGTGCCCTAAATTCCTGCTTCAAAAACTGTGCCGATTGTTCACCTTAAAACACACCACACCTCAGCCTTCAATTGCTCTGCAAAGCGGAGCCGAGCTGCTCGGGTTTATCAAGGCAACACATCTGTTTTACACGTTGTTTTCATTTTTAGCATTTTGTGGGTTCCCAAATGTGACTTGTCGAGTGTATTGTGAGGCCTTGAAGGGTTTTTTTTCCCCCTTCAACGTTCAGCTCCAGCTTTTAAAATAAATATTTTATAGTTTTATTTTTTCCCTAATCATTTTCATTTCTTTACAGCCATTGCACTTTAATTGCATTCACTAAAAATAACGCAAGAATTTGCCATAGATAATAACAGCTCTTTCACTGCACTGGGCATTTTTGTGCTTTGAATTAGCTCAACTTTCAGGTCATTACTTGATTTGATTGGAAGCTATTTGTGTCTCCTCCTTTAACACTATGAATGGTACTCAGTGCTCAACTGTTGTGTAGCCTCAATAGCTTTGCCTTATTTTATTAGTTTTTATTTTGTTTGCTCATGACACCCAGTCACATGCAAATAGGAACAGCTGCGTATTATGAAAAAAGTCATATAGCAGCATGATGTGTGCCAATTTCTTTATCAGGTCTGCACTATGAAATACATAATGAATACTTTTTAGACTAAATACTGCATATGAACCAATGAATCCTGTTTAATCCTCTCTTTTCTTTCCCTTTCCGCCATGTTAATCAGTGTTTCCTTGGCTTGGCCTGCAGGACCTGTGATGCTACCTATCATTAAACCAAACCAGAAATACAGGTCTGAGATAATCCCTACAGGCTTAGAAGCTTTGCAGTGTGTCCATTATGATGTGTTTGTATAGTTTTCTCTTACTGACACACAAAAAAAACACACAACTAAAAGGAACATGATATATTTTTATGGCACTGGTATTACTATGAAATTAAAAGTATTCATTGATATGTTGTCAATAAATAATAACATCTGATGGTAACTCCAAAATGCATGGCATTTGTTGAGAAATGTTTTACATTTATTTGCTGACTGAACTTTATAGATAACATGATTCGTTTTAAATACTGTAAGGTGTTATAGTTACTTTTTTTTTTTAGTAGTTGTGTTATTTCTTGCGTCATACAAGTGCCCATAAGACACCAAAAACACTGTTGCAGCAGTGAAACATGAGTATAACGTCTTCCATGTAACACACTGCAAAAAAACTAATATTTCCTTTCTAAAAACCCTGAAAAGGTTTTTATAATCGTCCATCCAAAAGAAATTGTCAGAAATGACGGACATTTTAGTCAGCGCTTAAATTATAACACGATGAACAATAAAACATAAAATGGACTTAATCTTCATTTACATAAAACACGTAAGAGACTTTTAAAATTAAAAAAGAGACGATTAAACATGTCTGTTTCTATAGCTAACGTACGTTACCTAAGATCTTTGATTTTTAGTTCAATTCTGCTTCAAATAAGGCTCTGTCAATGCTTTTTTGTACGTAGCACCTTTACTGTGTTTTGATGCAAAATTGTATCTAGCAAAGTAATCATTTCATTTTGTAAAATTATCTTAATGCAAACTTCGTCATGAACATTACAAATCAGTTGAGTTTTGTACTGCAGGCACTTTTCTCAAACTCTCCGAATTTCAGCACACTGTATCTCATCAGATTTGACTGAAGCTTCACTAGGCTCTGGATTACTTTGAAGCAGTCGGGGGTACACAGTGTAAGTCGGAACAAGTAAGAGTCTGAGTTATCAATCCACCTACAAATTATCATGTTCCTGCTACTGAGGCTCATGCACGTCTGGCATTAAATGACTTGAGAGGGTTTTTTTCCCCCCTCACTTGTCTTTTTACTACACTCTATGTTAAAATTAGAGAGAAGGGAAAAACACAGTGTAAATTGTTCTTGACTATTGGACAGCATACAGAACATGTTGGGGCACACAGATTTAGCCTCTAAAAAGTCTCATCAGTTCATGTACATTTGGTTAAAGTTTAAACATGGAAAAATAAACACATTCTTTGTGTCAGTGCCATTATACAACTAGATATTATGCCCTGACATAGCTACAGGGTAGAAAATAAAACAGCCATTCTGTCCTTTAGCTTTCCCACTTTTCTGTGTTTGTGTCCCTTGTCCTGCTGCTCATTGACTCTGCCTGCAAGGTGCTTTTAGCGGGCCTCGTGTGGCCGGCGTAGAGATGGATGCGAGGCCCTTGGGAGCTGCAGGCAGAGAGCAACACTGATCATGTCAGACAGGCTGGGGAGGCTGCATAAGATCATCATCA
Source organism: Perca flavescens (assembly GCF_004354835.1). NCBI lineage: Eukaryota > Metazoa > Chordata > Actinopteri > Perciformes > Percidae > Perca > Perca flavescens. Next base: position 15,011,916 of record NC_041333.1, read on the forward strand.
GCCAGCAGTGGAGTGAATCGCCGCAGTGGCACTTTCACACAACCTCTGACCTCTGGGGTCATGATCAAGGTCAGGGGTCGGCGAGGGCCTCTGTGATCAGGGAGCTCGCAGGCCCCTCCTGCCGCTACCTCCTCTTCCTTACTCCACGTTCTTCTGGGCTTTTTCTGCTCTTTTCTCTCTCTTTCTCTCGCTCTCTCTCTCTCCTTTGCTCATATTCTGTCTATCGCTCACACTCTCTTTCACTGGCCGGGACCAATTGAGACATCCCATCCCCTGGGAGTGCAAAAAGGAAAGCAAGAGAAAATCAATAGGGAAGATGAGTGAAGACCTGGGGGCCATCAAAAACTGAATGCTTCTCTCTGTGCTGGTATGACACACACACACACACACACACACACACACACACAGATACACAGTGTTACTTCTGACAAACAGGAAGGTTCCAGAAAACATGGGATTGGAAAATGTACAAAGCTAGAGAAAAACTTTTGTCTGCAAAATGTGTGTGTGTGTGTGTGTGTGTGTGTGTGTGTGTGTGTGTGTGTGTGTGTGTGTGTGTGTGTGTTTGCCGTGTAATAACACTAATCATCACTTAATCCTCATAAGGTGGTTGACACTGTCCATATAAAATGACCTGAGAAGCCCCACATGTGGCCCGATGTTTGAAGAAGAGAAAAACGATATTGATCTGTTTGTGGAGATTCAAGGTGCGCAACAGCAAATGAAAGAGCTTGATGACAAAAAAAATGTTTTTATAGCATGAAAGAAGCGGGAGGGTGGCTGGCGTCTCCCTTAGAGATAGGGTGAGAAGCTCAGTCATCCGTGAGGAGCTCGGAGTAGAGCCGCTGCTCCTTCGCGTCGAAAGGAGCCAGTTGAGGTGGTTCGGGCATCTGGTAAGGATGCTCCCTGGGCCCCTCCCTAGGGAGGTGTTCCAGGCACGTCCAGCTGGGAGGAGGCCTCGGGGAAGACCCAGGACTAGGTGGAGGGATTATATCTCCAACCTGGCCTGGGAACGCCTCGGGATCCCCCAGTCGGAGCTGGTTAATGTTGCTCGGGAAAGGGAAGTTTGGGGTCCCCTGCTGGAGCTGCTCCCCCCGCGACCCGACACCGGACAAGCGGACGAAGATGGATGGATGGATGGATGGAAAGAAGCGGAAAAATGGAGCAAACATAAACGCCAAGCTTTGGGCATCACCCTGGCTGTAACCTGAGCTATCACCATATCACCAGTCAGTGCAACTTTAATTATAGCACATTTCCAGCAACATTTGCATGAGTTTTTGCCACCTAAAAAAAAGGGTTCAAATAAACAAAACTGAACTGAAAGAAGACAAACAAAACTAATAATATATGCATAAATAATGCAGAAAGAATACAAAACCTCTTATGGGGATAACTAGACGCACACATGCACGCACGCACTCACACAAACACACGATGAGATCCTCCATGGTGAAGAAAAGTGAATGGATAACAGGAAGGAGGAGGACCCAGTGGAGACACACATGCTTCTTGCTTCATCTCCTCCCACTCCTCCTTGTCTGCCATTTTTTCCACTCACACTCAGACTTCATGACATCCTCTGTCTGCAGGGAGGAATAATGTTGTCCCAGTCACGCTGTGTTTTTCCTGCCCACCAGAGATCAGACACAACACAGTGCAGGATTTCCAACTCTGCCGCCTCATCTTTTTTTCATTAGTTTTGATCAGAATGCATTCACATAACGACGATCTGGATTGTTGATCCTTTATCTGTGTCACCATCTGAGATTTTTTTTTATTCCTGTATTTGTTTAGGTTAGATCACCAAATTAAAACGGTGAGACATTTAAGATTTTTGGTTAGAGGGGGTTTGCAATGCTGGCTGGTTCATGTAAAACATTCAAGACAAACCTTTCCAAAGCCTCGCTGCTGCATGCCTAATTTCCAGATTAAATGTTTATTCATTGGTCAAATTAAACATGCATGTTTTGAGAAAAAGCCCAATGTCACTACACACCACTGACTGCACGGGACACTTCACGGGGGGGGGGGCTTTGTGCTTGTATAGGGAGACACCTAGTGGTGAATGACGTGTAGCGTTTATGTAGGGCGAAATGGACGATTGAGGGTGCTCCTTTACACGGTTTATTATCTTGACAAGTAGAAAAAGATGTCATTAGTCAACCCATTAGATCTAAAGGGATTATTTGCTAATTAATGTAATATGAGTTTATTGGCTATCACTCTAAATTAGGCTCCAGTTTTGCCAATTCTCCAAACCCTATAGACTTCTATATTGACTCCAGGCCTCAATCTTAAAATAATGTGCCTTTATAAACAGAGTAACTTACAAGCTAAATTAAAATATGTCTTTTGCTTTACAAAATGACCTCTGCTTACTTCATCAGCGGGGCACCACGCCCTGGGCCAAAGTGTTTACGCAACTTAAAAGTGCCTGGGAGGCCAACCGACCGTCAGCAGGCCGCACAAAAGCCCTATTCACCGGTAACAGGAACCCAGACCAACGCTGCCACGTCAAAATGTTCGAGCATAGCCTACCTCCCCGGTGCAAATGTTTTTTTACTCTCTTTTGGCTATTGAGGAGGACAGATAGGACAGGCGACAACAATACAGATGGAAGCTCCACTGTAAAATAATCTGACCTAATGTTATCTGGATTCCTTATCATACCCTACCTAATTTAGGCTCACTTAATGACGAGAAAGGAGGACATAAAGGTGTGTCAGCAGGCTGCAATTATTTTTCTCCTCTACATTTCCTGAAAAGTGCACTGACCTAGGCCTAGTCTACTAGGCTACTTTGCGGACCAAGGGGACGTCTGTAAGAGGTGTTTGGACTTTGGGGGGGGGGACTGCAGGTTGAAGGGCGTCGATGGGAGTTGGGGCTTATTGGAGAGCAACGGGCCGCTCCACAATCACAAGGCGATCAGGTTTGCACCAGCAGGAGGTATGTTGTGTAGGCCTATTTGTTCTCAAAAGGACCTGCTCCTCTGTGTGTGTGGCCACCGTTGGGTTTCTGTTCCTTCTGGGAGTCTGCCTGCTCTACTTACCGGACCCGTTGACGCTGGAACCGTTAGTATCTGTGGAGAACAGCGCGGCGACCCTCCTGATATGGACGCATCCATTCGGTCGGTACCGCAAACTGCCGGACTGCTTTGCGCTCTATCAGATCGGCGGGTGCACGCTCACCGACGACGGGCGCGCGTACCCGCAGGCTGACGCTGTGATCATTCACCACCGGGAAGTTGCCACCGGCACCGCTGATCTGCCACAGGAACCGCGGCCACGTGCGCAAAAGTGGATATGGATGAACTACGAGTCCCCCGCGCACACACCCAGACTGTGGCGCTTTGAGGATGTTTTTAACCTCACAATGACCTACCGGACAGACTCAGATATTTTTCTGCCGTACGGGTATTTGCTCCCCCGTGAACATAGAACCAACGGTGACGGTCTCCAGAACCGCTTTGCCCACCCGCTCCGCGCACCCTCGCGCTTACACCTCCTCCGGCCCCGCCTCCTGGCCTGGGTCATCAGCAACTGGTCTGAGTCCCATGCGCGCGTGGCCCTCTACTACCAGCTCCGCCGGTTCATCCAGGTGGATGTGTTCGGGCGCGCGGGTCGGCCGTTACCGGAGGACAGCGGCGGCAGCGTGGTGCGGCTGGTCGGACGGTACCAGTTCTACCTGGCGCTGGAGAACTCGCAGCACACCGATTACATCACAGAAAAGCTGTGGAACGCGGTGCGGGCCGGTGCCATCCCGGTGGTCCTGGGTCCCTCCAGGCAGAACTATGAGCGCTTCCTGCCCCCCGAGGCCTTCATCCACGTGGACGACTTCCCCACAGTGCGAGGGCTGGCCCGGTACCTGCTGATGCTAAGGCGCAACCCGGCTCGGCTGAGGCAGCACCTGGACTGGAGAGGGAGCTACAGCGTGCATCAGCCCACCTTCTGGGCTGAACACTACTGTACGGCCTGCAGGGCGGTGAGGAGGAACAGAGGCAGAACCGACGTGGTCGAAGACTTGACACGATGGTTTCACTCGTGAAAACAGCAGAATCCCCCCACGCACCTGACTGAACTGAGAGACTCTCTGTGACAGTGGTACTTACTGTCCACCAGATGAAATCTCTTTAACAGCATGCACCCCTGATTGTCTGGGAGACTGTTGATTTCATTTGATTTATGTCACTTTAACTGAAATCCAAAACATGGATTTTGCACATGAAACGTAAACTTGGCATTCACTGTAGGCTACACTCAACTTTTACATTAGGCCTAATTGAATGTCCGATGATTGCATTACAATGCGAAATAAAAATGAGACAAATGAGCTTGCAAAGACAAGACCAGCTTATGATGATTCACCGCAGTAAACAGTGTTTCTGTTTGCCAGATATGTCAAAATCCTCACTTTCAACTTTAGCATCAAGTTGTACGCTGCTACAAAACAACTTACTGACAAATAATAAAGGTGATCAAATGTTAAACTGTGATACATTATCTCATGCAAGTTTCACCTTTGCAAGATGACTTTTACACACAGCTGAAATGGTAATCCGATCTGGAAGGGTAGAATGAAACATCTTTTTGAAAAGTGGTCATTACTAGGCTAATATCAAGAAAATATGATGTGGGATAGATGATGAAAAGATGCAAAAAAGCAGGCTTTTGGTAAAGAATGTATTCAGAGGGAGTGTGTGAATGAATGTGTAACCTGTTGTGTGTGTAATAGTGTTTGGTTCAGGGAGGCATTATCGAGACAACTCCAGAAAGTCCTGCCTGTTTATCTCTTACGTGTGTAACCTGTGGGGTTAGCACTGAATCATGTTCATCATCCCTGGGTCTACTGTTTGTCACCATATGTTTGAGGCTTGTGTTATAGCAGGCCATGCATGCATCCCTAAAATAGCACTCCGAGCTCTTGCTTTGTGTCTGACTCTGCACATCATTGACCACTTGATTGCAACACTGGCCTCAATTACTTTAAAGGTGTTGTTTGACCTCATTGTTCATACCTATTGCACGACTTGTTAGAAAGAAAGACAGCTGTACTAACATGCACATCCTCTAGTTTCATTAAGCGTTGCTATTCACACAGCCTTGCTCATTTTGCTGATTTTTTTTTACTATCCATTATATATTGTCATATCTTAGGCTACAGCAATAAGACAGGAAATAAGAGAATGGAGGAGGAGGTGAACATGCGCGCTTTAGGAGTCACTTGAAAGGAATCAGAAGCTGTGATGTGGATCATTTAAATTTACACCTCTGAGTTAGTGCCTTGACACAGAATTAACACTTTACACTGTCAAATGAGGCATTTCCTGCAGGCATAAGGGAAGCGAATAATATTGCACCCCATAATGAGCTGATGCCTCAACAGCTGTTGAAACTGCTGACATCTATCAGCAGTAATGCATTCAGACGGCCAGAACATCCAGACCCCTCATCCCTGTCATAATCCCATTCATGTACATGAAGGAGTTATAGGCATATCTAGTTACTGTGAGTACAATCACTCTTTATGTTTTCAAATATAGATCCACTACATGTTCTGAAGCTTGTTTGACATTAGTATTCAATACCTTTCTGCTGTGGGAAGCATGTACAGCATGGCCTCTATTGTTTGGACAGAACAGGTGCAGGACAGTTGACCTAGTATTGTATAAAGAAAGGGTACTCCCGTTATTGTTTCTTTAGAGCTCATCGGATAACAAAGAAGACTGCAGGAAGATCCGCCTGATGATTAAGAGGCTGTACAGGATATCTAGCATGTTTATTGCACTCATTAAATTGCTATTAACTATTGCTTCCCATTTTATTGCAATTTCTGGTCAGTAAATTGATACCGGATATCATCTTTGATCAAGGGGGAAAAAAAGGTAGGATACAACAGAAATATAATCAGCTACTCGACTGTTTGTGTATTGTGTATGTTTTTGGTGTTTCTGCTGACTGAGGCTGAGTCCCACCTCACATTGGTCTGACTCAAGGGAACCACTGTGGACCTCCTCTCTCATGGGACACATCTGTTCTGTTACATGCACCCAAAAAGGCAAAGAAGGAGGAGGCTCCAACGGCCGTCTGTTGGAGCAGAACCAGATCCAGGAGTTCAAAGAGGTAAAGAGGACCGATGCTGTGTTCATATAATACTCTATCTCTTTCTGCCTTGTGTGGAGCTGTACTGCCTCTCATGGTAACCTGTGTAACTGCCCTCAGCTTGCGGGCTTTCACCATCATGGACCAGAACAGAGACGGTGTCATCAAAAATAGCGACCTAAGGGACACTTGTGCCTGGGTGAGTATTTATTAGCTATTAGTCGTAGAGGCACAGATTTGAAAAGCGTGACTGGATTTGGATTTCCACATAACATGCTCTATTTCAAAAGGTATAATCTCTATCTCACATTGACTTATTTATTTACACTGTAATTACTCTTACTCTTTTACAAAGTTCCTACATTGATCACAGAAGTGTGAAGTTTGATGGCAGGTCGCCTTCACATTGGTAACAATGAGCTCAACGAGATGATGGAGTGTTCGGGACCCCTGAACTTCACTTTATTCCTTAACATGTTTGGAGGAAATAACTCAAAGGTTCAGTTCCAAGGTTGGGATGATTGTGCAGTGTGCATTTTTAGTCTTTATCTTCTAATCAATTAGTTTACTTTCCAGAAATACCTTGATTATTTTAATTGGAATTCTGATGTTCACTAGATTTATTTATATATCGGCAATTTTATTTAATATTAAATCTATTATCAGTTTTGTGTGCAATGCTGAAACACATGAGTGCATAATGGATAATAAAATAGATTCATAGAATCTAACGTTAGTAGTTGGGTTTACCTTTTTTTTCTCGTACACTACACTGAAACTGTAACTTGGCTTTGACTGGGAACCCTAATTAATATTGAAATATTTGATTTTAGTTTGGTTTGTGTTATTGTTTTAAATGATATTGATCATTTATTCATGCTTAGTTTCAGTCAAGTTTAAAGTTCAGCATTGCTTTTATTGTCTCTCAAAGAGAAACCCAGTCAACTATAATCTTAATGTGTGCAATATTTCATATTCTTGATTTTCTGTATTAAACTTTAGCATTTTGCTATTTAAAGAAAATGACACATAAAGTATAACGTGAAACCGGGTCAGTGCGGTGTACATTGTGTCTGTACAGATTACAATTGTAATACTCGCAGCTTTACCTGTAATTTTGTGTTTTGTGACCCAAAGGAGACGATTCTGAACGCTTTCAAGGTATTTGACCCAAAAAGAACAGGAGTCTCTAGGGAGACAGTTTGCACAGACACCCGCAGAAATTACTGTGCCTTAGATGAATATGAATAACTTTGCACAGTACAAAAACGTAAATCACTACCAAAGTTCCAGGATGCAACAACGCATAGTGAAATACAGATCACAGTTAATTCAAAGTCAAAGAGGTGGAAACAGTAATTTCTTCTTTCCTGTTGCTCTCTTGCAGGATGAAATATCACCTGATGTCACAGGCTGACAAGTTTACAGGAGGATGAGGTGAGTTGTTGCTTGGCAACAAGGTGAAATATTGGATGTATCAATATGCGATAGTGATTCAAAGGTAGGCTACCGGCGGTGGCGATACTGTTGAAGTAGTTGAAGGTGAGCGCTGATGAATACCCAGAATCTGAGGCAATTTAATTTGATTCAAACCCCTTAACTACCAGCTACAGCTTATTACAAAGATCCTTCTCTGCTCTCTTCCAGACCCCCTCTTCACTAACAGTGCCATTCATAACCTACGTGGCCCCTGGCGAGAGACTCAGTAATCTCATTTGTACAGCAACAGATGTTTCTCTTAAAAACATCCGTTGACTGGGGAGTGAAAAGTCTGCCTCTCATTCTCTCAAGGGATCAAAGAGACCAGTCTAATCGCTATGAAATCTGTCACATTTGTACTGGTTTGAAGAGACATATTGACTTACAGTTGGCTTACTGTGTTGTGAAACGTAAACGCTCTCCCTCTCACACTGCCTACACATATTTTATGGGGAAGCTTTCATGCTCTGTACATCAAAAGACTGCACAAAGGGGGGGGGGGGGTAAGAGAAAGGAAAATGCATATGAAACAACAAAACCCCCAGACAAATAAATAGCAGTGTTCCCATAGCAGCGCGGTGCAGTAATCTGACGGCTGGTTTCCCATGGCTGTGTCTCACTGCCCCATAGACCTCCACTCTGTCTCACTGATGGCTCCTGTGATTGCAATCATCCATCTTACTGTCAAAGGCAAAAAAAGGGCATGAAAGGGGAAATCACACACACCATCTCTCTCTTGCTCCCTCGTGTCCAGCAAACAAGCCACCCCACTGTGAGCAGAGCCAACACTTGCACCATGCGTCTGTTTGTTTGTATGTATGTGTGTGTGGCCATGCTTATATGATCTACAGAAAGAACATGTGTGGGTGTGCATCTTTGGTTGTCTGTGCCTGCCCCTTATACTGCATGATCAGTCACTGGAGTGTACATGGGGGAGCGGTGGACATGTCTGATCTTGCAGCTGATCAAAAGCACCAGAGACTTGTTCCCTTGTGGCCATGCAAGCGGGCCTCATATCAACATGTCTCTGTTCAGTAGACAGGAAAAACAAGAGGAGAGAGACAGACAGAGGAGGAGGAGGAGGAGGAGGAGGATACATCAGTAGGCTGTGGAGTAAGACAGAAACAGGCAGGCAAAGCACAGATGAAAGGGTGCATAAAGAGGCCAGAGTGGAATATATGACAATGATACATAACCGCACTTATCTCCCTGTTCTGATGTGCTAATTGAAATGGCAAGAGCCAGCTCTGTATATGTCTATAGATGTAATAGCATGTTTGATCTTTATCTTTCTGCAAACCTGACAGCTCTCCTCATCACAAGAGTTATGGAATACAAAAAAAAAAACCAAAAAACTTTACCTGTTTGCTTGCCGGTAAATCAGATGTTTTCAAACTTTCCTCTGGATGTCGCTTGTAACCTTGACGACAAGATCTTGTGTTATGTGATCACCCACGGAGAGGACAAAGAGCAGGAGTCAAAAGAGGAGAAGAGATAAAAGGATGTAGAGAAGGAGAAGCTGTAAATAGTCTTGCCACGCTGTGAGGTTGTGGTGCACAATATGTGTGTAAATGTAATCGTGTGCAATAAAGTGGTGACTCTACGAAATGAATCCCTTTGTTGTTGGGAGTTTAATCTTACTTCAATGATGAACCCAGATAAATATCTGCTGAGCACAATGTCTTGCAAATTAAACAACAAAGCACACCTGAACATAGTTTAGTATAAAAGGTAATGGAACATGCGCCGGACACAACAGAACAAGTATTTAAATGGTACATCAGTAGACTCAACCCTCTTAACATAATTTATCAGAAATAAGAGATACAAACAGGCCCATCTCTTTTTTGCTTACTATGATTGCTATGATGGTTGAAGGAAAAGTTTGACATTTTGGTTTTCATTCTTGCCGAGAGTTAATTTAGAAAATCGATCTCACTCTAATTGCGTGTATGGTAAAAGCAGCTGCCAGCAGCCGTTTAGCTTAGCTTTGCACACAGACTGGAAGCAGGGGGAAAAAGAGCTAGCTTGGCTCTGTCCGAAGCGAAAATTAAACTTCCAGTTGGGAGTCACGCATCTTTCCAAAAGGGTTTCCACCACTCATTAAACTTAGTCACACAACGTAACTATCCTAAATTCACTTCTTTTGTTGTGTTACATATTTGTAGCAGTTCGTTAACAACACTAACAGTTTAAAGCTATAGTGCATAGTTTCTGTCTCCCCCATGAGGAATTCAAAGGGATGACAACAATTTTGTCAGCGCGTCAACATGGTACAAGCCTTCCGTGATCGCACACCACCCCCACCCCTTCACCAGGCACTTGTTTGTAACCAAGGAGGACACGGAGGACTAAAAAAACCTGGGTGAGACCTCTAGCTCACCCAGTAAGAGCGTTCGCCCCATGCAGCGGCACGGGTTCGATTCTGACCTGCTGCCCTTTGCTGCGTGTCATCCCCCATCTCTCTCCCCCTTTCATGTCTATCCACTTTCAAAATAAAGGGAAAAGCCCCAAAAAATAATCTTTGAAAAAAAACATGGACTCTTCAGAAGAGGTAATTGTATCTTCGGTCAATTTTCTGCGCAAAAAGTCGCCGGACGACTGTTTTCTTAACATAGCCATACTAAGAAATACTGAGAACTACTACTGATAAGAGTTTTGTGAAGCGGATAGTCTTATTAAGCTTTATATCAACTTATTTGGCAATGGGTTGAATTTATCAGACATTCATTATTATAAAAAAAAGTTATGCACTAAATCTTTAAAGCTCCTTTAGAATAAGCTGAATTGGTTTATTAGTGTTAATATTGGATTTTATTTACTGCTGCTATCAGAATTGCCCAACTCTTGAGTTATAAGTCAGAATGCTGCTCATAATTTTGGTATAATCCATCACAGCTAGGCTAGCTGTTTCTATGCATTTTCTGTTTGTGTACTAAGCTAAGCTAACTGGCTCCAGTTTCATATTTAGCATACAAAACATGAGAGTGGTATCAATCTTCTTTTCCAAATCTCTGAAGGAAAGCGAATGAGCTTATATGCCAAAATGCCAAAACTATTCCTTTTACACATAAACCTTGTAATGGGGAAGACAAAGATTGTACCAGGCAGTCAAAGCTTTGTTCAGAGATCAACAGGCTTGGTCTCTCAGAGACTTATTACAATAATCATATCAGTTTGGAGACAAATCTCAGAGGCAGTTTATGAAGTCAGTGTAATCCTGTTTAGTGCTCCATCGCGCAAAGGTGCACTGGAGCCAATCAGGCTTTGCGTTTTTCAGGCCAAAACTCAACTGTTTCAGCATCTCCTCCTTTTGCTTTCCAGATGTGCGCTCTTCCAGATGCTATTCATTTTACCTAACTTTACTCTAAGCAGATATTGTTGGCTGCCTGTCATGTCTTACCTCAGTTTTAACAAGGCAGAGCAACCAGAGAGAGGCCGAAAGAAGAGAAAGAAAGAAATATGTTTGACAGGCTAACACAAGATGAACCCTGAGGTTGTTCCAAGAATGTGTTTGACACTAAATAGTATATTTTGGGTCCAGCTCTCGGGAACTCACATTGAAGCCTGAGGAGCTTTGCAACACCAGCCAAGGAAACTGATGTGTTTACTATGTGTTATCTGAGAAAAGAAAGACGCCAAAACCCTCATAACACTTTATGAGATTATATTTCGTTGTATAACATTGTTCAAGTGCTGCTGCTAAGTTTATGTAGACTACGAGCATGCAGCAACAGGATTAAAAAAATGGCTCAATAATAGCCTTTCATGTGGATGAAATGCTCAACATCTCTTCGTTCTTTACAGCTGTAAAAAGACAATAATGGGCAAATAAATTGTAATATAAAAAAACATGATATAAACAAAACGTGTATGTCCAGTCAAGCAAAATTAGCCACATCCATCACAATTACACCCATACAAAATTAGACTATAAGCTCAAAGGGGAGCTCGTCTCTGTCTCTTCCTCAGTACTGGAGCTTGAGGAAGGGTTTGAACAGGCTGAAGACGCTTGGTCTTTATGGCAGAGAAGGACAGGGGGTCCAAAAGGCTGCCAAATCCAGATCCTTCAGAGTTCTCTGTGAAAAGACATGAAAGACAGACACACAATCATTCAGAACGATAATCTTAGTTTGACATTTTGGGAAATAAGCTTATTCGCTTTCTGGAGGAGAGTTAGATGAGAAGATTGATATCTCTCGTGTGTCTGTTCGTTAAATATGAAGCTACAGTCAGGAGACTGGAAACAGGTGGAAACAACTAGACTGGCTCTGTCCTAGGGTAACAAAATCCTTCTACCAGTACCTCTAAGACGCACTAATTAACGCATGATATGTGTGTGTGTTTAGTCTGTAAAAAACGGAAGAGAAAAAACAACATTTATGCGCCGGACTATTTATTGGCAGGTAGCAGTAACCTCCTGGTTGGCTGGCGACTGCTAAATCCAGCACACAACCCCCATAAAACGGCGGATTATCCTTCATACGCTTGGCTTTTTTTCAGATTAAACAAATAAAATATAACATGTTGAGTGAGATTTAAAGGTGCTGATAGGTGGATTTTGTTACCTTTGGTCAGAGCGAGGCTAGCTGTTAACCCCTGCTTCCAGTCTTTGTGCTAAGCTAACTGTAGCTGCTGGCTGTAGCCTTATACCTAACGGACACATTTAAGAGTGGTATCAATCTCCTCATCTTACTGTCAGCCAGGAAAAGATCACGCATATTTCCTCAAAATAAGGCCTGGAAAAAGCGTTTTCCTCCATCTCTGTTTTTCTCCTCACCATGAACACCGATCATGTGCTCCAGGATCAGGACCCGCTCGGCCAGGATCTTCAGGGCCTCCCTGAGCTGCTGCACGGCCTCGCCCTGAATAACACCATCATGTTTAGTTTAGGACAATTTTACAAATGAGCTCAGGAGGAAAAGATCCTGTCTCTTACCTCATTCAAACCTTCTCCTGGCTCTCCTTTTGGACCCGGCGCTCCCTGTGGAAACAGAGTCAAATAATCTTTTGTGTGTGTGTGTGTGTGTGTGTGTGTGTGTGTGTGTGTGTGTGTGTGTGTCTGTGATGCAACACAATAACCTTATACTTACAGGAAGGCCCAGCTCGCCCGCTAAACCTGGAGGCCCCTGGTAGAGAAAAAACAGAGAGAAATAATTTAGAGCTCCTGCTCACACACACACACACACACACACACACACACACACACACACACACACACACACACACACACACACACACACACACACACACACACACACACACACACACACACACACACACACACACACACATTTTACCAGCCCTTCGTGCTAATCTACCTCTTCAGCAGATCTCCAATCCTAAATCATGCTAGTAGAGGAAGGGGATCAGGTTTAAAGACAGAGGCCCACTAGAGAGCCAAAGAGAGATAAAAGAGGGGACCCGACATGGCCGCCCTGATTAGCGAGGCCTGGCCTTGGACGAGAGAGAGAGTGAGAGTGAGAGTGAGAGTGAGAGAGAGAGAGAGAGAGAGAGAGAGAGAGAGAGAGAGAGTGAGAGGAGGATTAGTCACAGCTCAGAGTGAGTCTTTGAAGAAAATCTTGTTCACCTTTAATGTGTTTAAGATTTCATGACAGCTAGGAACCTTTACAAAACGTAGAACAAAAAGCATTTGAATGGTTCATCAGAATCATATATGTTCAGCCAGCCTGCTGATCCAATAACGAGGACAATTTTTACAACAGCCTCACCCTTTCCCCTGGATCTCCTTTAGGCCCAGTATCCCCAGGCTTGCCTTGGAGGCCTTCCTTCCCCTTATGTCAATAAAACAGAAGAGCGTGTATTAATGATGCCATGTCACACATTCATACGTTTCATTGATTAACAGATTCAGATACTCACATCTCGTCCCGGCAGACCTGGTATTCCTGCAGGTCCTCTCAGTCCCGGAGGGCCTGTGTAGTGTCATTCACAAAAACATTCACACATAAGGGGGATGAGTGTCAAAATGTTCAAGTTTGGCTCTGACTATTGTGCAATGTCAAAATTCAATTCAGTTAATTTAACACAGTTTAATTTAATTCAGAAATTACACTGCCCGGTGAGGGAGATTTGTCAGGGATTACAAAATAAACATTAAATCCCCATGTTATCAATATTTCACTTAAAACCTTCCTTAAATGTAATCGCTTTAACAATGTTTTCACACGACAAAGTGACATTTAGCATCTGCTTGTACCAGTGTTTTTTGAATCTATATGAGGCTCATATAGTAAAAGCTTTGATCCTACACATTTAAAATGTATGTCATTGTGTTAAAGGGTCTTCGTTTCTTCCGACGCATTCTCCTGTAAATTAGCACGTTTCCTGTCTTTGGGAACATTGACTGGGATTTAAAATACATTTTTGTGAGTTTAAGCAATGCTCGGTTGCACTACGTGCATTTGAAATGATGGACCAGCCATTAAGGTCAAAACTCAATCATGACACAACATTCATTGATAGAGATATATATATATATACACACAAACTAAGGTGTTTGCCTCTAACCTGTGGGCAGGATAGAGTGTACATTCATACCTGAGGGACCACCAGGACCAGTTGGACCAGGAGGCCCAACTATGATTTGAGGAGCAGGTAGAGTTGGATGGACGGGGATCTCCTCTGAGAAAAACAACAGAATTTTAAACAAAAAGTTCTGTTTAACCTTTGCACAAAAGATACTGGAGACTGTAACGGCAGATTAGAGTAAATAAAATCAATACTTGACTCAGGTCATTCATATAACACTTATACTTATATCTGTACCTTTTAAATGCGGCTATTAAACACAGTGTTAACAAAATGAGTTGATTTGACCCCCCCCAATCTGAAACACAGTAACCGGCCAAGTACATGTGAAAAATTGACTCCAAAGACTCCATTGTTGGTGTCATATTTGTGCTCCACAGACAGAAATGTCAATTCAAAAAGATCTTTACAATATAACCATCACAACTTGTGTAAATATCAATGTTTTGTACATTTTTGCATCGTATTGGTGAGCAAAAACCGTTCTTTGCAAACCTTCCCTCTGTCTCTTAGCACTTAAATGCATCTTGGGCGATCTGAAATACAGACGTAAATGCACCAAAACGAAAATAAGGACACACTAGACCCCATCACAGTCACACTTAAGGGTGGCCATGGATGCATGCGACCATGTAGTGTAGTGTCAAACACCTATTAAACTCTGTATTCTGCAGCTCAACAGACCTCCCAAACAGTTGAATTGCATGTGTCAAAATACTTGATTGAGGTTTTGAGGTCTTTCGGGGCAGTGAGATAAACACTCAATGCAAGCAAGTATTTTCTTGTTCTTACACAGTTTCCTCACGGATGTAGTCAAATTAGCAGTTAAAGTCAATCCAAAATGTTGACTTGATGATGTATTCAAGACCCAATTTCTTTTTGATTTCGAAACATGACCTGGATCTGAAGATAGAAAATCCGCCTCTGCTGCTGTCACTGACTTTGTTTCCTGTGTTTTATGGCTACATCTTGGACATGTCTATAAAATCTTTGTTTCCAACATGCCTTCCCAACAGCTGTTTGCTGCATCCATAGCCCTACTGGGGTCTCCGTCATCAGCCTGGGATCCTTTTTTTCAACCTAACAGAAGAGTTTAGACATCAAGGGTCACCAGGCATCAGCAGTCAACAGCAGGATTAAATGCAGTGTGACAGTGATCGTCAGGAGCAGCTGGTCCATCTAAAAGAGGTCCTGTTTAATGGAGCAGTAAACGCTTGGACACGATCTATCTTCATTCAGGAGGTGGAAGTCAGGCCTTGTTCTCAGCATGTAGGATATTTTAAAGTATGCTTGTAAGTACAAGTTTTGTTTTCAACCACAACACACTTCCTCTCCACTTAAACATATGCTCACAGTCAGTCTCCCCCTCCCCCACCCCCCCACATTTTGAGACAGCGCTGTTACATTATGGCTTCAGTCCACAGAAAGGGTCTAGAAGGAGCAGATTTCCCTCTGGAACTAATTTTCTAATGTTACAGTCTCCTCGAGCCTGGCTGCCTCCCCAAGAAACTCCACATGAGTGACAGACTATCTCCTCCCTCGTTTATAGCTAGCCCAGATTTTGGCTCCGGGCCGCGGCCTGTTCCCCCAAACGCAGACTGTCGTGCTGACAGCTAACAAATTAGGCCTGATTTACATCCAGTTGGCCCCCCTCAGCTTACATGGTTCCACAGACCCAAATCTACACAGTTCCAGACCCGCAGATACAGTTCTGGGCTCAGAAAGGCAGACGCAGCCAAAAGCCTAATCGGAGCCAGCAGTCTCCATGAGGTAATGATTATAGCAAGGACTTCTACTGCCTCCCTGTGGTGAAACCAGGTTTTAAATGGGAAAGATATCATTTTTGCACACATGTATATCATATCTATAAGTTTCAAACAATGAGAAATCGAGTCATGTTACACACTGTATGTGTCTTTTTGGAGAGTAGACAAAGAAGTAAAGCTGTTATAAAGTAAATAAGATGAATAAAAAACATGTCTCAATATTTATATATTTCAAACTATCTGAGCTAATCTTGTGATTTATGTGCGGGTATTTGGCTTCATTGTTGGTGGTGGTGTTAAATGAGGTTGCAGTAAACAGTGGCTAAGCAGCAGCAACACACATGGAAACAATTAAACTAAATCTAAGCCAGCCCTCCGCTGCAAAGAAACAATACCCTCTCCATTACGAATGCAAGTCCTTCACTGAAAGCTAAAGACGCATATTGCTTACTTAAACAGCTACAACATGCTCCACCTGTGTCCCCTTTAAATCATGTTCCATTCATAGAAACCCATCTGGCCTGATCACACAATGATTGCAAAGAGAACAACAGGATGAACATAACGTATGAGATATGTGAGTTTTTGAACGTGGTGAAGCACATGATTCATCAAAATGGAACTGTGGTTTTGGCATCAACTCAGACAAACCGAAAATGCTTGAATGGATTTACAATTGTTCTTGTGTCAGAATTCAACCATGTCTGTAACATTGACTTCTCATTTAAGGCCATCTGGAACAATTCAGCCCTAAGTCACTGTAAAAGAGTCAATTTGAGGTGGAACAGTCCACTCACCTTGATTTTCCACGTAAAAATTGTCACCGCGCACTCGGACGGGAGAGGAGATCGGCCCCGGCGGACCCGGCGGACCAGGAGGGCCGGGGAGACCCATAACCCCTGCTACACCTCTGTCCCCCTTTGGGCCTGAGCACCAAAGTAAAATACATCAATCAATCAATCAATCAATCAATCAATCAATCAATCAATCAGTCAGTCAGTCAGTCAGTCATGTTAAACAAGTGTCAACTGTGAGAGCTTTTTCAAATCATCTTCATATGAGCAGATGACACTCAAAGGTCTCATCATGATATTTTACCGGTGGGTCCAGGGAAGCCTGCTCTTCCAGCCGGACCTGGAGGTCCAGCAGAACCTAGATGCCCTGGTGGTCCGATGGGCCCTGGAAGCCCTCTACCTCCTGGTGCTTAAAAAAAAACAAGAGCCAGTCAGCGTCAAATGTAGAGTGAAAGGAATAGTTCACTCCTTTTAAGATTTGTTTTTTGGGGCATTTTTAGGCCTTTATTGACAGGACAGCTGAAGAAATGAAAGGGGAGAGAGAGGGGGAATGACATGCAGCAAAGGGCCGCAGGTCGGAGTCAAACCCGGGACCGCTGTGTCGAGGAGCAAATCTCCACATATGGGCGCCCGCTCTACGAACTGAGCTATCCTTTTTAAAATCATTTAAAAAGGGCACTGCAGCGTTTTATGAGCTTGACTCAGTAGTACCACTTTAACCTTCGTACTATATCTCAGCAATAAGTGAAATATAAATTAAATGTCCATTATATTTCCCAACATCCACCAAATCATGAGCATCAATAATATATTATTCATTTAAACTGTGTTACTGTAGGCCGAAAAGTACAAGATGTTCTGTGCTAACCCTCTTTAGAACAAGCACAACCTGCCAAATAAAGCCAGGCATACAGTGTAATCATTTAACATTATGATTAAGGGGTGTGAGTAGCCATATGTACAGTTATTCCAACAAACTTCATCAGAGGCTTGATTTAAATAGCAGTGAATTAATTCCTTTAATCATCTCTAAATATTGAAACTGCATTTACTGTTGATTAATTCAAATACGCATGGATACATATGGATGCCTTTTTTTTTACAGACATTAAAACAGCTTTTCTCCACTACATCTTTTAGAATAGTTTTTTTCGTGATGCTTTCACACCTGGTGGCAGGTAGGATGGCGGTCCAATAGGAGTGGGTTGGGGTGCATCCACCTCGTTGTCTGTTGAGCCCTCTAGCAAACTGCTGACTGTCGGCAGGGATGAACGTCCCTTTTCTAACAGCTTGATCTGGAACAAGAGCAGCAGATTTCAGACACATCTGCACTCTGTGTGTATAAAGTCATCTGTGTACAATTGTTAACAAAGTTGTCTTCAAATAACTCATGAAGACAGGCATCAGGGGATCCTCGTTACCTTTGATTCAACTGCATTTATTCTGCTGTTCATGTCGATGAAACTGGTACAGTTCAAACACTCTGTAAGAAAGAAAGACAGACAAGGATGAGTTTAGTTTCCAGGTATAGCTTCTTCTTCTTCTCCTCCGTCTGTCTTTTCCTTTCTTTCTGTCTCTGCCTTGTCTCTTTCATCCCCATTTCTTTTTTTCATCCTGGCACCATCAGTAGTATCTCTCTATCTCACACTGAGCAGGTCAAGCCAAGATACACAAGAACAATGTCCATCAAACCAGACCCAGGAATTTATTAGGAATTCCTCCTTAAATCATGTCACTCACTCACAGAGTAAATATTATCAGACCTCTCACTCTTGCTCACACACACACACACACACACACACACACACACACACACACACACACACACACACACACACACACACACACACACCTGGCGCACACCTGCTTGTCTCCTGACTTGGCATGTTTCCCGTCTGTCTGCCCACTCGCAGTGATGGCCTGTATGCCCTCACTCACACCCTCCTCCAGATACCAAAACCATTAACTGTGTGTAGCACATGGAAACACAAACAAACATACAGACACACACAGACACACACACACACACACACACCATTTGGACAGGAGCCGTGCTCCTGTCCAAATGGTGAATCTAAGTCCAATAGTCACTCTCTTTTAGCTCTGTTTTTGGTCTCCACCAACTCCTGAGGGAATTATCTGTCTCTTTATTAAGCTAAATGATGCTTTATGTTCACCAGCTAGTCACTAACTTTGTCTGTCTGCTGTTTGGTGGTGAGTCTGTAGCTTTTTCCAAAAAATAGCTGCTTGGTGCGGCCAATCAGAGTGATTAGACCGAACCTAAACAACGGAGCAGAAAATCGAAAACAATTAGCTAAAAGACGATGACACGCTCTTTAGAACTGAGGGAATAATTATCTATATTATTATAGCAGCTGTAAACATGTATCTTCACTAGGATGGGTTTGCCACAAACAGGGTAGCAAAGTCGGTACGTGTTGATGGACTAATGCACTGCAAGCATCAGTTGAATATAAAATATTGAATAATGCCACACTTATAAGAAACAGAATTAACACTTTGGGGGAAAAAAAGGCACTTTTGCTTATTTTTTCAGGTTTCTTGAATTCATTTTTGCTGTCAACACCTGCACAATATATATGTGCCTTACAGAAGTTCTTGTTTGCAAGTGACTCTCCGTGTTATCTTCAGTCTGTTTTGAAAACTTTGGCGATCTCTGATACAAATTATACCTTTCTAGCGACAACTAAACCGCAGATACCTACACATTTCTGGCTGTGCTGCAATTTTGGATCCTTTACATGAGCCCTAATTCAAAATCCAAAACACAGAATAGCACTTTATAGAAAAGCCCAGTATTTGTTCTAAATGTGAGCCTTCCTCTGGTCTATGGCTCATAAGAAGTCTGGAATGTCAGCTGTCAGTCCCACAGTCAGGAACCACCCACATTGTGGTCATAGCAGGGATCTCTAGACAACTGGTGCTCATAAATAACTAACAACAAAAATGACCCAAACAGCTCTGGTTTGCCTAAATCAGCGTCTCTGACCACAGCACACAGGGTACTAATGGCAACCGCTGAGGTTTCTGCTTCACTGAAATAGGACAGGATGAAAGTCTGTACTGTGTCTGTTTGTGTCTACATGTACATCCAGTCCAGTGGTGTGTCGGTCTGCGTGGGTGTGTTTTTTCAATGCCTCGCTTCAAAATAATCTTGAATCTCTGGAGCGCAGCCACAAATGGAAACAACAATCAACAGCTCAACCCAAAAAACACATTCCTTAGGATTCATCAACCCAAATACTAAGAGCTGTTCAACCATAAAGACCCCACATGAGTTTGTTGTGACTGACTGCACTGAAGTTTCTCCAGAGACTACACCAAGGACATCAAAGCACAACAGTTCAACAGCCTCCACAGTAATTCATCATCAGTCAAGAGGAAGTCTCCACCCTCTGACACACTCTTTCTCTGTTATATACAGTACATCAATCTGTGATGCATTCCAACAGTTATTCTGTGATGACATTTAGTTTTTAGCGGTGTGGCTCTGGGAATGGCAACGTCGGTCTTTGAGTTTGCCAGAAGGTCCACTTTGGTCCAGACTGAAATATCTCAACAGCTATTTAAAAAGGTACAATAGGTAAGACTTATAAAACTAACTTTCTGTCATATTTGCTGGAACTGACCCATGTTCCAGTAGAACCACATGAAGTAGGTAAAAAAAAAAAAAAAAAAGAATCCAGCCCCTCTGGCACCACCTACAGCCTGTAGTGTGATTTGCAAAAATCCACCGCTCCCTGTTCAGATGCACCAATCAGGGCCAGGGGGGGTGTCTAACTGCATGTCAATCACTGCACATGCACACACATTCATTCTCCCTTGTGGGGGGAGGGGCTTAGGAGACCGTTTTGGGCTTTAGCAGAAAGTGGGGGAGGGACTGAGAAGTTGTTGATGTTCAAATTTTTGGGCTAATTCCTGGATCTTCGTAATCCTACCTACAGCACCTTTAATGGACTGCCATGGAATTTTGTAAAGACGAGAGGGATTGTCTTGAAATTTGGAGGATATTTTCATGGTGCCCAGAGGATGAATCCTACTGGCTTTGGTGATCCCTTGAGTTTTCCTCTAGTGCTACCATGAGATTCACGTTCGTGATTCTGAGTGAAACGTCAACAAGTGATGGATGGATTGCTTTGAACTTTGGTATGCATATTCATGCTCCTCTTGGGATGAATTGTAACAACGTTGGTGATTGCTTAACTTTTCATCTAGTGCCATCATTAGGTCAAAATTTCACTTTGTCCAATACTTTAGTTTATGAACAAATACGTGCAAAACTAAAGACATTCCAATAAGCCTCAGCTGCAGTTTGTACATAGTTTTTGTAGTTTGTAAATGTAAACATGTTAAAAGTGAAACTGGATCTTCCGGGTTCAAAATCACATTCATATTTGTAATGATGCAGTACCTTTATCTGTTGATTGTTTTTTTGTTCTGTTTTTAGCAGCCATTAAGGAACACCCTTTCCCATAAGACCTTAGGCCATTAGTCATGGCTCGACAAAAAAGTCCATGGATGGGTCAGGGGGCAGAGGTGAGTTCAAACATATCTGTAATAACAGCAGGACAGACAGGACTAAACAATGTAGATGTTTTAGTCAGCAGAGATTACAGCTAAAAAGTTGAAAAGATTATACATGTGGATGAAACCAAGTAACTCTGACGTAGGTATCTGCTCTGCCGCACTGTTACATTTTTGTAACTGGTGTAGTTTCTTGCATGCTCACAAAGTAGGCGTGTAATTCCTATTATAAAGTTCTGTAGTGGATGCAGATTTGTCATAGAAAATTAAAATTAAACAGCCGTAACACACTGTTCAGAAAGACCGATGAAAGAAATACTCAATGGAGGGATTGCATTGAGTTACGGAAGCTATTGGAACAGGACTCTCATACCTGCTAAATATCAGCATGTTAGTATTGTCATTGTGCACATGTTAGCACGCTGACATTAGGATTTAGCTCAAAGCAACAAACAAACAAGTAAATGCAGTTGGAAAGATTGATGTGAGTGGAAGTGTAGCACTTCCACTCAAGATTCATCATAGCTGCTTTGCTGTATGGTCAACTGACAATGAAATAAGCAAAACTGCCCCGTCCATGATGGTTTTCTTCTCCTCAGACACTAAAGTAAGGCTACTCTTCCTCTTCACTGCTAATGAACTAACTTTTTCAATCCTCATCTCTTGTCCAACAAGAGCCAGAAAAAAAGCAGCCATACCATGTTATGTCATAAACACACACCACAGGAAAACACCAGAACTCAGTCAATCTGCCATAAATGTAAACCAGAGCGTCAAGGTGGTGGGCAGGATTTCCATCTCTGCAGTTGGAATTTAATTATGTTGGGTAAGAAAACCAAACTTCCGCTGTGCTCGAGCTGATGTTTAGAACGGGACCGCAGCTATTGACTCTGTTTGGATCCATAATTACACCATGGCAACATAAGACAGAGTTATTTTTCTTGGATTGCACTCAGCTCATGGGAAAGATTCAGGATTGTGTTGTCTTTAGTGTGAAGCCAAATAAACAGGAGAAATTGGGAACTGTTTCTGCTCCAAAGAGAAGTCAGGGAAGGGTGTGTGTGTTTGAGCAGTTTTTCCAACTACTCAGATGCTATATCTTGTCTGATATCATTGGAAATTCACTGAAAATGATACCAAAGCTAGCATTTTGGTAATTAAGGGAGCATTTTCGTTTTTTAATTGTCTTTTTTTATTCACAAGAAATACATAGCAATTGCAATTTTGAAAGACAAGTGAAGCTGATTTAAAATGACCACGAAGGAAAGCCTTATGTGATAAGCTCAATTGTTAAGTCTGGCGAGTATAAATAAGATTAGAAACTCTTGAAAGATAAATCTTGATTTAAAGATCATTGGAACCAAAACACAGAGCATATTTTCATCATAGCAAACTATTAAAAAAAAAACACAGACTTGTTTGTTCAATCATCCCTTCCATTATTGTGTCTACAGTAGCCTACAAGACAGCACAGGATATTTTGGCAAGCGTGTAAGTCAGACTGTGGGCATCGTCTGTACATTTCATACATTAGAGCTGGATATAGATCAAAGAAATTACTCAGTTTTTACACACACACACACACACACACACACACACACATACATACACACCCTTAACCACAGAACAAACCGTGACGCACACAGCTGGGGACAGCCATTTCATTGCCACTAAACACTCGCTCCATCAGTATTTGTGAGCAGGACAGAAGGATGATGTATTGAAACATCTTCTTGGACCATCTTAAGAGTCTCTGTCACATCCCCAAGATACACAGTGTGTGTGCCCAATATGTAAGCTGTGTGTGTGTGTGTGTGTGTGTGTGTGTGTGTGTGTGTGTGTGTGTGTGTGTGTGTGTGTGTGTGTGTGTGTGTGTGTGTTTGTAGACCACAGTTGGCTATCCAAGAGCTGGCTGTGTCCCAGGATCCTGTTGTGTGTCGGCCCTAGCCAAGTGGTCAGCTATTGCTGGCATGAACAAGAAGAACAACTGGCACAGAACACACGCACACACATGCACACGCACACGCACACAATGGCGCGTACACACTCTGTCACAAGCTCTCTCACTCACTAAATCACCCACCCACTTTGACCGCGGTTGCTGGTGGAGGATGGTGAACAGAGCCTTTTTTTGAAAACCAAGATGTCTAGCAGTCCACAGTGGGACAATCTTACCATGATGCCAACTGACAGGCCACACACCATTTCTTTGAACTGAAGTTTTGCAACATTTAGCAAGTAAGAAATACTTGGCAATTAATGGAATTTCCCATTACATTTGATGCATTCATGCAGAGCAAAGTACAGTCAACGACTAAATAATGGACTTCAGAAGCACAATGAGGTGCCGTTATAAATCTTACATTCCTGCTCACAAAATGCTGCTACACGATAGGCGTAGTCATGAAACAATGACAAACTGAATCTCTTCCAATCCAATCTCTGACACGCTAGCTACACATTAGTCACAGTTAGAGACGGATGGCCCTGCTGGTGCACAGACACACAGTCATCGGCATGCTATGAGATGATGTTGTGTGAATTTGATGAAGAGAGACGATCGCACGGTGATCAGCTGAAATCAGGGCAACATTTTTGAGATTTAAATGCATCGGTGTCTGATGAAATAAAGAGAATGAAAATGATGGAGACACATTAGACAGAGAGAGGAAGAGCGGCAGAAAATCCCCTGCTTACAAGTCACATCGGAAATATCCTAAGTATGAGATGATAGCACACAATGCAGAATTCTCTATGAGCCCCGATTTTCAGAGGCTGGAGCATGTGAAAGAAAAGTAGAGATTATGGAAGTTGTAAAGACAGCAGAGATTAACTGTTGGTAATGTATAATGTTTGATGTAAATTGGAGTGTTAATGTTTTCGTTTGTAGGGCTTGAGGGTTTTTTGGTCGATCGATATAGAGAGAAATATCAAACTGTCGGATGGACTCATTAAATTTGTATCAAGCATGTATGATTCCCAGAGGAAGACTCTCACCGACTTTGGCGATCCCTTGACTTTTCATAAAGTCTCTAACTATTGGCTGGACACTTTTCCTCTAGCACCATCATCAGCTCAAAATGTATCTAATACTTTAGTTTATGACCAAGTACATGAAAAACACTCGGAGAGCCCAGACCACCGCCAAGAACAACACCCTATCTTGCAATGTTAAGGAAAGGGAAAAATAATTTGTGTATCCGCCTATTTATTTTCATCCGCTTCCAAATGCAATAGGTTCTTCCTTGGCTCATGCTAGCCCATTACAGCAAGTTTCATGAAAATCTGACAAGTAGTTCCGTACTGCTGACAGAAAAACAAACAAACCAACAAACCAAACCGAAAACATATCCTCCTTGGCGGATGTAACTAATGACATTCTCATAAGTCTCAGCTGCACTTTGTGTTCAGTAAATACTAAATTAATAAATAGTTTCCCATGGTTATATACCTGCATATTAACACAGTAATTGAGAGCATGTTAGCATTTACAGAGTAGACTCACAGTCTTGCTTGTATTTTGTGCACTACTTAGCAGCACTAGTGTTAATAAGAGAAGCCACCGCAAACAATAGTGGTTTGTTTCTTAGCAAAAAAGAGAAATACACATCCTTACACATTAACAGGCCCTTGGCCTGTCCAATCTTCACAGACACATTTGGCTCTTATCGACCTCAGAATCCTTTCTGGAACCCGGGAACTTTACCTGCTTAACTCAGCATAAACGGATGTGTGGAGTTGCAGACAGAAAGACAGAGGGACAAATGGAGGCAGGAAGACCCAATGATAAGCTGATGACAGAAATGAAAAACCACAGAAGGAGCATGAACAGAGCGTCATCCATCAGGCAGATTAGACCAGGACCGGGAACAGTTGAGCTATCCCATAGCTCCCAGCAGGTCAAAGGGTACCGTTGACCTATATTTGAGCACAACCAGGGATGTAACAGAGACATCAGTCATATCCCCAATCTGCAGAGGTCTGGAGGGGCACATGTGGGTTATGGTTCTGTTTTATCACTTTACTCTAAGGAGAGGAGAGCGGCAGATCTAAAGGACATAGGAAGTTAGATAAGTGGAAAGCAGCAAGGAGTATAGAAGATAAAGAGCCTAGCAGTGGCAAAGAAAAAGCAAGGGCAAATGAGCAAAGGCCTGCAAGGGGATGAGAGCAGATAATAAAATGGAAAAATAAAAGAGTTCTAAAGGTATTTTTGAATGATATAATATAGCCGTTGCTCTGGATAATCCCTCCAACAGTGGGTTTTAACACACTTCTTCCTTATCCAGCTGCAGAGGGGAAACAGTGACTCTAGCAGCTTCAAAGCTGTAGCATTAACAAATTAGCACATTTGACATCCTAAGCTTTTAGCCACATTTTCACTTCTTTAATCAAATCCTGTGCTGTCACACCCAGCATTAAACTTTGTTAAACTTATTTTGCATGAGATTAAGGGTTAGCGCTCTCATCAGGGGAGGTCCCAGCACTTAATCTTTTTAGACGAGGCTCTCTCACACACAGACGTTACCTACAATCCCTCCTGTTAATATGATCATGTGTGCTGGGGGGTGCTGCTGTGATGAGGCAGGGAGGAGGGGGCAGGGACCAACTGCAGGGAAATTACGAACACATTTCTCCCAAATGTGTTCCATGCCGTCATGTGTTAGCACAACTCTGCTGAAAGCAAAATGTAAATCTTGAGATGCACTGTACAAAGCCAGCACAAACCAGACTGTCAAAAATATTGACAGGTCAGGGTGGCAACCAAATGTATTCAGAAAACACCCACTTTCCATTAGCAAACACTGAAAAATGCAAGCTTTGCGACCAGCTCGGCCTTAGGCCACGAGCTCCCTGATATTTCAGAGTGTTTTAAAGTTAAAAAAACAAGAAGCTTAACGCAGAGGACTTGTGAGGGCCAAAAGCACCTGGGAAAAACCTTGCCATTGCACATTTAATGAGTGATTCATTAACCAGCTCATACGACAGCATCCCTTTTTCAGATTTGTGCAGATTTAAGTGCTAAATGTCTAACATTGTAAGCGCTGCCACTCATGCTTATTGTCATTGTTGCAGATTCTTTTCTCAGTTAATTGTTGGGTTCCCTTTATGAGTCAAAACAAAGAAAGCACTTCTCACATCACAGTAGAGATGTAAGAAAAAAATCGATACACTTGAATATTGCGATATTTTTATTTTTACGTTACGTCATGTAAAACAGTGGTTCACGTTTATGTTGTGTTTAAACCCCCCTACCACTAGATGGCTATGCTGAGACGCACCTCTTGTGTCCTTGCCTAACAGTGCCTAGCAGGGCCTGACTTTTTGCTAGAAGCTAACAATGTAGCTATGCCTGAACTTTGGTCTACTTTAGCATATCAAAATTTGCTCACTAAGAACCTGTGAACCACAATCCCAAACTGGCAGTTTGATTTTCTGTGTACGGAATTGTTTACCTAAAGTAATCTTCTGAACATCATGTCTTTTTTTAAATATTAGTTTTTCTAGGGGGGGACAGTTAGCATGGCTCTGTCCAAAGGTACCAAAACCTAGACTGTATATAAAGATGGACAACTTGACAGCTCCCCAAAAGTGAAGCCAAAACATATTGATCGCCCCCTGGTGGCTTGCCGCATAATACATCAAAAATCCCGCCCTAACCCAATCACTACTGCAAAGACTCTGGCTCCAAAATTACAAGATGGCAGCGCCCGTTTTAGGAATATTTTAGTTTCACTTTTGTACAGTGGGAGGAAGTGAAATAGAATATAGTATATGATACCAACGCGTCATATCTTGTGATCTTACGACCTCATGAGGAGCAAGATTTGAGATCTGAGCTTTCATTTTCTCAAAGGCAGAGCAGGATACCCAGGGCTCGGTTTACACCTATCACCATTTCTAGCCACTGGGGGACCGAAGGCAGGCTGGGGGAATGCATAGTAATGTTGAAACCTGAAATTTTCATGCCATGGGACCTTTAAACGTGATTTAAACCAAATATATCTTCATTTTGATGACTTAGAGGAAACCTGTAGTTATGTAGTTGATCCTTAGAAGGGCTTTTGTTTTGAAATGCTTAAAAAACCCTCAGACATTCTTAAATATGATGCATGACTTCTTTTCACAACTGTCATACCTTCAAAGTTTGTGGTGTAACTTTAAGATGTTTTCCTGTGGCATTATTATGAAGAACAACCATTATTTCCATGACATACACTTATAGTGTATCTGAATTTACGTACTTAGGTTAATCTACATGAGGAAAACCAGTCTTTGTTTTGGAGCTGTAGCCTGATCTTAGCACGGTCACGTATGTTACAAAGACCTCGTGGAGGAGTGTCATGCTCATTAATCTCAGTGGGGCCACTTTCCCACAGAATCGGCTCTCTGCTTTGCTGCCGTCTGGGCAGCTTGCAGCAACTGGAGCCCTGTGGGACAGAAACACTCCTCATTACACTTCACTTTTCCCTTCTTCTTCTCTTGCTACACAGCTGTTTCTGCATTGCCAATTTTAACACCTTGTTGTTTCTCGTGCACTCGTCCTAACTTTTCCCCCTCAGTGTCCTCTCCTTCTCTGCCAGCTCTACCTCCTCTCCTCAGTGTGATGCTGACTGTCAGTGACCACTCTTTGTCTTTCAGGTCTGCTCACTGAGTCCGTGGCCTCCTGTCTCTCCATATGGAGGCAATTTCCCTCCTGCTCAATAGCCATTAGAACTTGCAAATACATTTCAGCGAACGTTAAATAAACAGCCAGATTACTTCTTCACACTCCTGCAACCACTTTGGTCTCAAGTGAACCATAATCTCTGGCAGTACAGACTAAGCGGATGTAGCTATGTGTTAATCTTTGTGTGGAATAATATCCACGGCCGGGCAAATAATGGTTTCCAAAGGCTTTGTAATAATGTCTGTTTATTCCATTAGTATTACTGTGTGTTTTCTTAACCCGTGGTAAATCTTTGCCCTCCAAGTGCAACAATGAATAATTTTTGCAAAATGGAACAAGGTGTGGTAATTATGACCAATAAGCAAAACTTACTCATTGAGGTAACTGTTAATCTTGGACAAATGTGGACCAACCAGGCCAGTGTTTTTTTAATGGCGCGCACACAAATCGCTGCATTGCCCAACCCCAGAAAATCTAAGGGTTGCTGAGTGTACTAACTTATTTTAATAGAATACTGTTAAAATAACTCTGCATTTTTAATTACTCTTTCTGAGCCAATGCAGCCACAAGCACTGTTTTACAGGCATCCACAATATTCAAAATACAATATGTGAAAACATGTTTGTCAGTGTGCTTGTTAGCAGTGGACACATACATATGAATGTATACATTTATATAAAAACAGCAGAGTTAAGGCAGCCTAACATTAGACCTCCATCCACCCCCAGTCTTCGGGCTGACTGTGGTGTCTTGCCCCTGGGTGAAAGTTTTGGTCTTTACTGGGCTAAGAGTCTGCGGTCTGTGGTATCTAGGAGCAGCGCTGCCCATCATGAGAAATACTACCTCCCACTTTACAAGCTGCCCTGCTGGACGTTTCTCTGAGCTTTTTTTAATTCATTCTTTGACTGCAACAGCCATGATGATAATCAGAGAAAGAAAACTGCCTCTGTGCTGAGTGAAGATACACACGTGTGCAAAGAAAGAAGAGATACAGAGCGAGACAGTGATGTGTTTGTGATCCTCCTTCCAGACACAGAATTGTCATGAATGCACAGCCGTAAAAGAAAAGATACAAAACCGCAGGGCACAGGATCACTTTCAACTGTTGTTTTACAGCAGTCCGGGCTCCCAAAAGTAATCCAAAACAGGCTTTGAATCTTAATTTGAAACAACTTTACGATCATTTCAAAAGGCCAACTGCTGCACTGAAACACACTATTAGCGAGCTAACCGACAGTACACCACCAAACATAAAACAAGGCACTGATGTGGGTAAAGCTGCTCAAAAGACACAAATGGGTCAGGGAAAAACACCTTTATTTCAGTCCTTGTGAGACCACATTCTCCCCGACAGCATGTGAACAAAAAGAAAAAAAGCACAGACAAGAAACTCACCTTCACGACACTCTTCTCCCACAAAGCCTGGACAGCATCTCCACTCCAGTGCGGTCACCTGCTTGTAGGTAATCTTGAAGGATGGCCTGATCAGGGTCCTGTAGCTGGAAAACAGCACAGGGACACTGATTTCAAAGGCATTCATGTAGCTACATGCAAACATAGATGTACAAATGCACAGACATGATCAAACTGCCACATATTAATGTCTGATTCTATGAGCATGTTTGCCTTTCTTGACGGTGGACCGTAGAGTGAGGATGAAAATGATGAGAGAGGCAACATTTCAATAATATGTATTTTATTTGAATATTTCTATTTCATGCAACATTGTACTTCTAATCCACTTATGGATTTAGTCCCTTTTATTTTGACGGGAAACCTTTAAAAGGCTTAAACAATTCATTGTGCTGATAATACTTCTAATGTGAATGCTTAGTGTTGCATTAACAGAATTACTGACTACTAAATATTATTCTACCAACATTTTCAATCAGAGAAATGGTGAAAATATGGTAGAACAGAGGCCCCAATGCCTGTGCTTGTCAAGGGTCCAAATTACTATACCTGACCTGCCACCATGCAGCAGGACTCCCCATTCCAACCCCATTAATGCACTAGCATCACAGACAACTGAAAGGGCTGACGGGAGAAGACGACTTGGCTGATAAGTGTGAGGACTCTGAGGCTACCTGATGACTTTGGAGCAGGGTCCAGGCCACCGGCAGCCCTGGAACACTCTCTGCACTGTGGTTTCTGTCCCGTTGTGCACCTGGCAGGACACTGTTCTCGAAACAGTATACTGACACCAGTTCCTAAAATAGAATTAAAAAGATGTCACACTTATAAATAATACGCTACTATACGAGAGAAATCAGACACAATCAATGTCAATAGGACATGGTGTGAAAATGTGAAGGAAAAAAACAAATGTATTGGCGCTGCAAATTTGACATCAACGGGATTACATTTGTAAAACATCTGCACTGCAAATCCTTCAGTGCATGTGCTCACCTGAGTTGGGTACGGGACCCGGTACCTGGCGGTCCAGTGCTGCCGCTCTGTTCCGATTTGATGCGCTGCCGCTGCAGGGTGATGCCTGGATAGTGATAAAAAACCCCTGTTCCAAGCAAAGGACAGACTAAATGTATCCACATGGACAGCGCATACAGAAACGACAAAGCCATAATCTCCTTTTGATTTATCCCTGACAGAGATATCCGCAAATGCCCACGATTTTCAAGTCAATGCTGGAGTTATAAATCCCTCTTTGACAGATCTACAGTATCTGAAGTAGAATGGGGTAAGAAAGCCTAAGCAAACCCCGCTAAAACCATTAAAGAGTTGGTCATTTTGTCTTCCCGAGGAGAAACAAACTGGCACTCTCACGAGCCCAAAATGAATGACACCCAGCCTCTTCCTATAGAATAATGCGGTTTTCTGACGTTTGACATCTTGCCGAGGACTGAGGAGTCAAATATCCAGTGTGCGTAAAAAGCGCGCCGAGGGCTGGAGACGGAGTGCGTAAAAGCCCATCTGGTCCCGATCGAAAAACCACGACCCTTATGTCGTATGATGTGAATGTGACGGCCAAAAGTGAATTCATAGTTATTGAACTATGTCGCAGTGTCTCTCTCTCTCTCTCTCTCTCTCTCTCTCGTATGTCTATTTGTCTCTGTTCTCCTAACTCCCTGATGATTTAATGAACATAAGCCAAGAGGTAACAAAGACAGATAGTAGCGAAGACATTAGGATTTTAGTCTCTGTTCGTTTTCATCACTTTGTCAAACAGCAGGATACTTTTCATTTTGGAGATTAAACTAACATGTGGAAATTCATTGCAGATGCAGATATTGATATTTAGGTAAATATGTTTTAACGAAACGCTTATCACCGAAAATTACCCACATTTTAGATTGATTACTTCACAGTTTTAACAGCGTCATATTTTATAAATTGATCATGTTGTGTTGTGCCACAGTTCCCTCTGAAATGTAGTTAAGTATAAATAGGCTAGCATACAATTAAAATAGCCTAACGTTACTCAAGTAAAGTAAAAGTACCTCAAAATAGTTCTTAAGTAGCCTACAGTAATTCCAATTGAGTAGCCTAAATGTTGGCTACTTTTCCTGTTTCTGATTTACCTCCGTGTTTTTTATTTTTTATTACACGTCACCTGAGATTTATGTAATTTTCCCTGGACAGAATTGGCCTCCATTTTTTAAAAGTGAAATCAAACGGATGTTTTTTGTTTTGTTGGGAAGACGACTGGTCCCAGCACTCCGCCAGTTTAGAAACAAACGTTGGAAAGAAGTGAACTTCACCAGGCAGAGCCGTATATTAGATATTATACTGTGTATACGGCTCTGTCAGCAGGAGGTCGGCAGCGCCCCCTGCTGACGCTGCAGGCTCTGTACATGCCTCACAAGGAAAAAAAGGAGACGTGTCCCACTCTCAGATTAGCTTGAACGGACAGATGGAGGCAGACAGCACCGGTGGAAACATGGGTGGGAAAGCAGACGTGGAAATGGCAGAAAACCCATTTGAACCTTACATTGAATCTCTGCGACAACAGCTGGAAGACCAAGACCCCGTTTTTCTGATCGGAGTTATCGTCGCTCTGGCGGTCATTGTCATCACCTGTGGTAAGTTTTTAGCATGCTAGCATTAGCTTATATCAAGCTAGGCCTAGCGTTTATTTTAGCAAAGTTAGCTACAAAGTGTTGGGTTGTTGGAAAGCAGGTTTGCAAGCAGGGCATTCAGCGTTTACATTTAAGCTAGCTAGCTATGTAGTTAATTTAATCAACGAACGTGTGCTTTAAAGACATTAGCTGAGTTAGCAAGATTGGGAAGCTAACTGCTAAGCTAAAGCAAACGTCAAGAGCTGTCACAGCACATCCGTATTTCTCACGGAAGTTACTTTATTGAGTAACGTTATCTTTTGGTTAGTAAACAACAGCCTATTTGGAATCGATAAGAATAAGTCGGAAATAAGTCCCTGCTTTCTTTCTTCCAGTGTTTCTGAAGTACTTTCTCTCCAGTAAAACCGTCCGAAGTGCTGTGCTGCTGGTCGGACTGTGTGACTCCGGGAAAACTCTCCTTTTCGCCCGGGTGAGTTGATGCAGCCAAAACGTGGTGTCCATGTCCACGTTGTCAATCATAGCGGGCCCAGCTGATGAGAGACTGATGCATGGTTAAGTGATTGTGCATTTCCTCATGTTTTGGCAGCTGCTGTCAGGAAAGTTCAAGCGCACCCAGACCTCCATCACTGACAGCAGTGCTCCATACAAAGCCAAAAACGAAAAGGTAAGTTAGGAACAGTTTATCATTATCAGTTATAATGTTCTCATAATGAACATGGTTTACAGTTGTCCCCTCCCCATCCTGTATTCAGGGCAGCACCTGGACTGTGATTGACCTGCCAGGACATGACAGTCTTCGCCCTCAGTACCTGGAGAAGTTCAAATCTGCAGCCCGGTAAGAGCAGGCCGGCCTGTCTGAGTAACATTATTTTCTGTCCATTAGTGAGATAAAGTTCAGTGACCTGATTGATTGCAGTAGCAGTTATTTACCCTCGGGGATCAATAAAGTATGTCTTGCTCTTGTAACTCACAAGTAACTAATCCCTTCTTTTTCATTGTCACTCTCTATCACTCTCTTCAGAGCGATTGTGTTTGTAATAGACAGCGCTATTTTCCAGAAGGAGGTGAGAGACGTGGCAGAGTTTCTGTACATCTTGTTGACGGACACTGTGATCTCCAGGAATGCCCCAGCTCTCCTGGTGGCATGCAATAAACAAGGTTCAGCAACCCTTTTGCTGTGAAAACATACCTTATTATCTACACTTTGCTTGTTCTTCATTTTCAGCCTTTACCCTAAAGTGGTTAGTTTGTTATATGGCAGCGTCATTTACCAGTGTCTTCATTTTACAGATATCACCATGGCAAAATCAGCTAAACTGATTCAGCAGCAGCTGGAAAAGGAATTGTAAGTCATTTATATATTTGCTGTCTTTTGGGCATTTGTTTTTACTGTGTCTGATTTGCAAAACATCTTTATTTCAGGCAAATTCCACACAAATTTACACCTCAAATTCTCAATTGTTATAATTTCCTCGTTTAATTGTTGACATAACTGTTGCCTCACAAATGTAATGTTCCTCATTATACGTGTTAGTGTTTGTCAATGTTTTGGTAGTCAGGCGCTGGCCATTGGGAGCAGTTCAGTGTCTTGCTCAAGGACAGTTGAGCAGGAGATGAAACCACCAACCCTGCAATTCATAATTGATAACGTTTACGTTGTCTCTCGTTTCTTATAGGAACACCCTGCGAGTGACCCGCTCTGCAGCCCTGAGCTCTCAGGACGGCTTTGTGGGCGGCAGTGTTTATCTGGGGAAAAAAGGCAAGGACTTTGAGTTCAGCCAGCTGCCCCTTAAGGTGGAGTTTGTGGAGTGCAGCGCCCGCGGCAGCAAGGGTGAAGAGGGGGATGCAGACATCGAGAGCCTGGAGAAGAGCCTGGCTAAACTGTGAAGTCAGCAACTCAACATCCTCAGTGCAGAATTTGACTGAAAGGCACAGACCTCTGATCAACGTCAACGGTCACCTCCGTAATCAAAGGAGGGATGACAAATGCATCTCACTGGAGGATTTATTTGACAGGAGTAACCAGTCAAACATCTTATCTGTGCTGGCTGTCAATGTAAAACGTTATTACATTAAAGGTGGAAGAACTTTTGAGGCATATTCTATCAAAAAAAAAAAAACACCAAAAAGACTGAAAAGTAATGTAACGGAAAAATTATGTAGCTCTTTGTCTGGTCGCTCTGCAGTGCTGAGAAATGATCATGTGCTTATAAAGTGCAAATCTTACTGTGAACATCATCCTTTAAGTGCTTTATTTGGCTTGTTCAGAAAATACATAGTTTAAAGAATTTCGGTCAAGTACAATATTTGCTGTTGCTGCAATTATTTAAAGAAAAATGGTTATAGGCTGCCACAGATTGTCACCATTTTTGTTTTAAACTTGTCTCATCGGATTTATAAGCTGCCTTGTGAATACAGATGGGCGTGAATTGGATTTATTCATTAATTTGAACAGTCAGCCTTTTTTGCTGGTGTCATGGAAAAGTGTTTATTCTTGTTTGCAAAAGAATGACAGTTTACTTGTTTGAAAGTGTTGCGTGAATACAGTGCATTTGCAATGAATTATTTTGTGGTTGTCTGGCTTTATATAAAGTTTTGGATATTGATGCAAATGAAGTTCAGTTTAAAAAGGAACAGCACAATTTTTAAATGTTAGCAGAAGCTACAGTCTGTCTGGTGTTTAAAGGATTCAGTCTATAATGATAAGCAGATAACATGATATAACACAGACAAAAATATCTCACAAGGTACTGCTTTAAATTATTTTTTTTCCTTTGTGTTTGAAATGTCACAACCTGGGAACAGCTTTCAGTTCGCTCTGCTTTGTCTTTCTAGTCTGGCACCTGGTTTGGATTGAGATGTTTTTACTCTACAAAAGCGCCACAGACTTAATTAAACATGCTGAATTTATTTTGACTATGATGTGGTAGTTTAACAATCCACAAAAACGCATATATTTCAAAGGTTGACATTTTTTATAGGACTGCACACCAGTAAGGGACCCAGAATATTTACAACATCTGGCTGCACCCCTGCCACTCACCAATGAGTAAATCTGGCATTATATAAGACCTGAAAAACAATTGCACATTTATTTTGTTGAATATTGCGTGAAAATGCCTATAAAACTGATTTCTGTGATAATTGTCTTCTTCTGTAAATATTTACCTTCCACTTTGGAGTGCTTTCTGGAACACCAGTTATGTTCGGTTCTGCCCACAAGTTCAGCTTTTATTAAAAGGAAAGCAAGATCCTACTGTCACAATCACCATTTAGGCCAGAAGTCCAAATACTGATGCTACCGGTTCTAACAGCATCAAACACAGGAAAGTATACTCAAAAGTTTCAAAAATGTAAACTAAAAATAAGGTCAAAATAATGTACTGCTACAAGGAGAACAAAAGATGAAAGAACACAGTGTGTGGATCTATAGTCGAGACAGAGGGTAGACTGTCAGACTGGAGCTCTGATCTGCGACCACCACACTGGGTTCTCCTTTCAGCACAGCAGGGCACAACCAGTTCACCTTGTCCCCATGACTGATGCTCAGTTGAGGCCCAGCCTTCTCCTCTGTCACCTCCTCAGCACTTGCTGCCACTTCATCCTCCACTTCTTCTTTCTGTGCTTCAACTTTCGGTGAGGTCTTTGCTTTTTCCTGGGATTGTTCTTTTCTCCTTGCCTTGCTCTTACTTTTCCTGCGTGGGGCTGTGGTCGCTCCAGTTTTGGCCTTTGCCTCGGGACTCACCACTGGGTGCTTACTGAGGTCCCACAGGAAGACCTGGCCGTCATTCCCCCCAGTGACGAGCCAGTGAGGGTGGGAAAGGAAACTAACAAAGTGGGCTTGTGAGGCCCCCTGACTGTGGGCCTTGACTGCTCCCTGCTGTTCGAGTTTAGAGCCGCTGCCGATCCGCATCAGATGCACCCGCCCGTCCTCTGCCGCACAACCCAAAATGTTCCCACAGCTCGCCACAGAGACACAGTGGACCAGTGGCGGGTTGAAAAGCTGACCGGGACGCTGCTGATGGTCGTCTTCTTCCTCTGCTGCTTCCTGGAGGTTGAGGGTCCAAAGAGGACGTGTCTTCTGCAGACCCCACAGCATCACCTGAAGAGACAAAAAAAGGTGAAATAAATCGGCATTAGGAACAGCGCTCAGTATAAGTGAATACACCCATGCTAAAGTTGACTTAAAGAGGAAAAAAAAAAAAAAAAAAAAAAATCATCTTTTGGAAATTGATCTTAATGCCTTAAAACTTTCTTCCTTAAAATACAGAGGGCATAAGTAAGTACACCCCTATGTTAAATTCCCATAGAGGCAGGCACATTTTTATTTTTAAAGGGCAGTTATTTCATGGATCCAGGATACTATGCATCCTGATAAAGTTCCCTTGGCCTTTGGAATTAAAATAGCCCCACATCATCACATACCCTTCACCATACCTAGAGATTGGCATGGTTTTATTTCAGTTAGCCTAATGGCTGGTTTGATTTGCATTGAGAGAGGATTTTATGGAAAGTACCCCATGCCAATCGTGAGATATGGTGAAGGGTATGTGATGATGAGGGGCTATTTTAATAGGGGTGTACTGTAATGGCAAAATTACATTTAAGCATAATTCCTTGGATTTTTTGTTTTGTTTTATTTCTACTTTGATTTTCTTACAATACTGAAAGAGAGTTTATCTCATTCCCACATGTAGATTTTGATTCTAACTAAGTGAGACATCCAGTCTGGAACATAATGTGAGCACTGTTGGCCTGAACCGATAAAGGTGCAAGGTCACAGTACACTATCTTTCTCTGCCTATTCAGTTTTTCCCATGCTATTTGAGATGTAACTGGGGGGGTAAAAATCATACAGGGAGGAGGAGGTGAGATGGCTCTGAGATGTCGCTTGTGTTTTTTCCTGATTGTCTTCATGTGTATCAGATTGCCTGTAAAAATTGTAGCATCATAATAAGCCAAGTGCGTGTGTGCTGTCACTCTGAAGATGCATATAAGCCTAGTGTTTTTGTTCACTCATTTGAGGGACTGACTCCACACGGGGCTGCTGCCTTTTGTGAAATCATGTTGCTCCTATATTTGCAAATATATTTTTAATAAAATACAAAAACCTAACTTGGTTTAGTCTCCTACTGTCTTATTTGTTTCACTTTACTAAACTTTCAAAACTTTACCCCTGCTGCAAAGGAAACTTCCATTACAGTACTTACTTATGCCCCCTGTATTTTAATTTTAAATGTATTTATTTACGATATATTATTGATTCACAAAGAAAATTGGTGTCCTTTAAAGGTTGGATTTTTCCTCATTTTTTTTAATTAAGGCATTAAGATCAATTTCCAAAAGATCATTTTTTATTCCTTTTTTTAGTCAACTTTAGCATGGGTGTATTCACTTATGCTGAGCACTGTAGTCTTGGTACATGACATAGACACAAATGGTCCTCTCCCTTACCTGCATGTCGAGTCCAGCAGACACCAGGTTATTGGGCCGGTGAGGCCGAAAAGCCACAGAGGAGCAGATGTTAGTGTGTCTACGAAGAGTCCTGCACACTTTTCCCCCAGGAAGCTCCAGTACCCGGACTGCCCCGGAGTCATCAGCCACTGCCAGGGCTGAACCTATCTCATTTAGTGCCAAAGCATTGATCTCCTCCTCTCCTGCACCCTGAAATTCCTCCACGGGACCTTTTAGGTTTCTGGGGTCGAGTACACTCACTGTGTCTCCATGTGACACATACAGCTGACCCGGAACTGCAGGCGAAAACACAACACTCGTGCTGTCCTCTTCACCAGGGAGAGTGAGACGGCCTATGATGGTCCCCTCTTGGCTCCACACCGTGAACTCTCCACCCTCAGAGCCGGAAGCGAGGAGACCCTCGGGGCCTGAAGAAGCCCCAACACACAGGATGGATGTGGAGTGGCCCTCAGACCACTGTCTGGCCATGCTGACCCTGCAAAAGAACACAAAATATACATTAGTTTGTGTTGTTGCTTTAACATCTCTGATGTATGCCAAAATTAGTTGTACAGCAGTATTTCTAAAACAGTTTCAACAAAAACTGATCAAGATGATGATCACTCAATTGACAAAAAAAATTATAATCCCCAGCAATTTAGTGACTCAATTAATCGCGGTTTGTTTTTCAAGCAAAAGTCACAAACATTCTCTGGTCCCAGCTTCTTGATGATAACATTAACTGCTTTTTATTTATTTTTTATTTTCCATTAATAAAATATTAGAATATATTTGGGTTTTAACAGCTGGTTGAACAAAATAAACAATTTGAAAGGCAGACTTGGACTCTGTGACTTGTATGAGCAATTTTCACTATTTTCTGGAATTTCATAGACTAAATATACAATACATAATCAGATGACTTGATTTTGAAATAAGCATTGGTTGCAGCCCTAAACTGATTATAACCCTCTTGAAGGTAGGATATAAATAACAATGCAGAGCTGTTTATTAAAGCTAACGTTAATTACTTTTAGCTAGGTGTAACGTTAACGTTACCCAATAAACTTAAGTGTATGTTAATATAGCTTTCTTGTAATAACCGTGAGAAATAGCATCAGTGTATGCATTCATATTACTTAAAAGACGGGTAAACCCGACATGCATTACACAAAAATAGACGTATGAAGGTATTAGAATTGAGAAGTTGCTGCAAACATATGTTAAACCAGATAAAACCCAACAGTCATTGGTGGTCTAGCTCTGCTGTTAGCCTGAAAAGCTAACATGTAACTTCCTGTTCAGCTGACGGTTTGGTTGCGATATTAAACATGTTGTTGTTAATCTGCCGATTGAAAACAATTTATAACAGCGTCGTGACAATTTCCATAACGTCAAGACCGTAGAATCACACTACCTTATTTAAGTGTCGTCAAAACTTCAGTGGGCTGCCCATGCATTGGCATTGACATATATAAAAGTGCCCATGTGGGGTTGGGTCGCTCATTGATGACATCATATATGTTTAGAAGTTTTTTTTGTGTGCCCTGAGTTTGACATGACAGGCGGATTTCTCTGGCAGCCTAAAAAAATAAAATCCACCAATGGCAGACCTTTAGCACCAACAATTGCCCTAACCCTAATCCAGTTTACTACATTTTGTATTTAAAACATTTAATCGACGAAACTATACTGGGAGGAAATGATACCTGAATAGAAAGTTCAGGGCACAAGGGCAAAACAGATTTTCTCTGCTGTATGTCCTGTAGGCTACAATATTACTGAGCCCCTTGGAAATACTTGAACTAAGATTTGTAAACTGTAAAGTAGTCTATATATATATATATATATATATATATATATATATATATATATATATATATATATATATATATATATATATATATATACAAGTCAACAGTAGATGCATTAATTGCTACACATTCTGCAGAAAATGAAAAAGAAAAGCATGTAGGACACGGAGGAGGCAGATCATTAAATCATTGTTTAGTGGGCCTTCATTCCCACAATGCCTGCTCTTTGCTGATTCATCCAAAGCTGTAGATCTGATGAGCGGGTCCATTTCTGGGTCAGTGAACAGCATGCCACACTGCCACACTGAATAGGGAACAGAGCGGAGAGGCCATGGCTTACACACACACACACACACACACACACACACACACACACACACACACACAAACAATATTCAAATGCTGACCCATTCTGTATATCCTCACAAAGAAGCAGCAGTTCTCCCAGGGCACTTTGAATATAAGTACTCTGCATTCATTTTTTTTCTTCTCACGACCTGATAGATGCTACATCCGCTTTCTGTAATGCAGTTACACAGGAAGCCTTCGCTAAGCAGATGTATATGTGTTGTTAAATTGTGATACTGTAGTTGCTGAGAATAGGCAGTGTGAATTTGTCAGCAGGTTTCCTGAGAGTTTGTCAGTTGTACTACTCCTTCCCATAACACCAGTAAGGGGATGATTTTTTTTTATTTCTATTTTTTATCTATTGAAGCTGTTGTGAAGGCTGGAGTAAGGTAAGTGTCATATTTTAGAGTAATTCATATTTAGGACATTGTGCTTAAATTAAAATGTATGTGGGCCTTTAATTGTCTGGCAGTTACGATCAAAAGCAGGAGATAGCAAACAGAATTCACACTGTGAATAATG
This sequence comes from Perca flavescens, assembly GCF_004354835.1. Lineage (NCBI taxonomy): Eukaryota > Metazoa > Chordata > Actinopteri > Perciformes > Percidae > Perca > Perca flavescens. The sequence goes on from NC_041333.1 coordinate 15,051,995, forward strand.
ACATAAAGACTCTAATGGCTTCCTCTAATTTCCTAACCAGATGCTGATGCTGCATCTCTTAAATTAAAGTTAAATGAAACATTACAATATAGAAATTGTGCAATAACGTGTACATATGATCCATTATGGCTTATATCTAAGCAGGCTTTATACATACATGTATATAACATACATAAACCACCTACTGTATATCTATAAATTACCTAATTACATTACCCAAAGTATTTATTTTGGCACTCTTTGCACTCCCAGTCAATATTTGTGACCCTGTTTACAGTTCACAGTAACATTTTAACTTGTATATACATTTATGTATCTCCTACTGAACAGTATAGATATTTTTTAAACCTACTTTCCTGTTTGTTTTTTATCTTTGTTTAGCTGCTTCTCAGAAGATTTGGAGTTACCTTGAAACATTCACACGCCGGAGAGTATGAGGTTACCCTATTTCCCAGCGAGGTCAGTGCTTTTCCACAAGGAGCCGAACGGAGTGACATACAGAGTCCCAGCGCTGCTCTACCTGTCCCGCTCCAGGTCCTTCCTGGCCTTCTGCGAGGAGAGACTCAGTCCATCCGACTCGGAGGCTCACCTGCTGGTCATGAAGAAAGGCACTTTCTACAGGAACTATGTGGAGGTCAGTCAGTGTTGAGTCAGACACCTTTCTTTGTGTTTGTCTTTTTCTTGAACCATGTTGTTTCTCAGGCATTCTACTATACCTGTTTAGATATATTGTTTAAGTACTCAGATATTGTACTTAAAAAAAAAAGTAAAAGTAACAATACCACAGTGTAGAAATACTGGGTTACAAATAAAAGTCATACATTCAAATCTTTACTTAAGTAAAAGTACAAAGTATTGGCACCAAAATGTATGTAAATTACCAAACGTAGTACTCATCATGCAGAATGGCCCACTTCAGGATAATTTATATTCTATTATTGGATTATAATTATTGATGCATTCATTTGTTCATCACATTTATGTTGACTGTTAAAGGTCGAGCAAATTTCACCTACTTTATATACTTTATCCTCTGGGTAGCTTGTGAATTTTCTCCCTGAGGATCAATCAAGTTTAATCTTAATCTATAATAATACATCATCATTTATTTGTAAAAAAATATTTTGTATTACTAATCTAAATCTGCAAAGTAACTAGTAACTAAAGTGTATTGGAGTAAAAAGTACAATATTTGCCTCTGAGATGTAGTAAAGTAGAGGTGTAAAGGAGCAGAAAATGGAAATACTCAAGTAAAGTACATGTACCTTAAAATTGTACTTTACTACAGTACTTAGGTAATGTACGTTGTTACTTTCCACCACTGTGTCTCGAAATATTACATCTTTTAGACTCTTCCTTTCTAATCTCCCTTGTCTTTTTGCTGCTGAAGTGGGAGGACATGCGTGTCCTGGGCACTGCTTTCCTGCCAGGCCACCGGTCCATGAACCCGTGCCCGGTGTACGATGATTTCACAGGTACTCTCTTCTTGTTCTTCATCGCTGTCCTCGGCCACACCCCAGAGTCCTATCAGCTGGTGACGGGGAAGAACGTGACCCGTTTCTGCTACATCTGCAGCACTGACGATGGAGACACCTGGAGTCCTGTCACCGACCTAACCAAGAGGGTCATAGGAGATACTATCAAAGGTCAGGGATTCTTGAAGGGAAAATCCACCCTCCAACTGTCATCCATTGTGCTGTTCTGATTATTACAATTATAGAAAGCTGTCGAGGGAACTTCACTGACTTTAAAGTCAAAGCGTTTATTGTTATATGCTATAAATATTGTTGTATAAAGCCTTTAGTGGTTCCAGAGGGAGCTCTTTGATAACTTGCCTCAAGTCATGTCACTTGATTCAGAATCTGTTGGGGCTGAAGACTACAAGTTAGAAAAAACAAAATCTGAGGGTGTGAAATTAGAAAGAAGTGATGTTACCAGACCTCTGTAGCCCGCTCCTCATCTCTACTTGGCTAGCAACTCGAGGCTACATTAGCTGCCACAAGTATAACACACCCCAATCTCAGACAATAAACTATCAGTGGACAGGTTGCATTGTGGGTAATGTGTGCGCCAGGTTTTGACAAGAAAGATTGTGGTGCTTTCTTTTACTTGTCTATCTGGAGTGTTATAATTCAAGTGAATACTATCAATCTGAAAATGCTCACTTATCCTGCTGTGTCCCTAAACTGGGGATATAAAAAAAAAGAAAAACTGAAGTATGCTACACAAAATTAAGATTATTTGATTTTTAGATTTGTTGGGGGGATTTTTTTTAAATCTTTTCTTTTTTTATTGTGAAATACTGAATAGTTTTACGTTCTCAGGCCTCTAAAATGAAAAATGGAAAATCACTCTTTGGACTGTTAACAATTAAATCATAACAAAACCTGTTAAAGGATAGGTTCACATTTTTTTCAAATAAGTTTCAAAACAATTCTCACATGCTCATTATGCAGGGCCTACACTTAAACCTGTTTAGGACGCTGGTGATTGTCCATACTCACTATCCTGACGGTAAAAACATCCCATCCTAACTTGATTTCAATGTAAGCGATGGGGGAAATAACTACAGTGACAAAAGTCTGTTTCAATGTACATAAGGACACGGGAATTTTGTTTCAAGACGGACGCGATAGATATATTGACCCCTTATGTTCATTCGTGTTTGTCACTTCCTCCTCTGTCCCTGCAGAATGGGCTACTTTCGCTCTCGGCCCGGGCCATGGTATCCAGCTGAAGTCCGGCCGTCTGCTGATTCCTGCCTACGCTTACCACATCGAGTGCAAAGAGTGCTTTGGGCAGCTCTGCCAGACCACTCCCCACGCCTTCTGCTTTCATAGTGACACTCATGGGCGGACGTGGCGTTTCGGGGAGGCGGTGCCGGGGCCGGAGAGCGTGGAGTGTCAAATGGTGTCGGTGGATGAAGAGGACGGGACTAATGTTTTGTACTGTAACGCACGCAGCCCTCTCGGATACAGGGTGCAGGCCCTCAGTCTGGATGATGGAGCGGTGTTTCAGGAGGGCCAGCTGGTGCAGCGTCTGGTGGAGCCTCGGAATGGTTGCCATGGAAGCATTGTGGGATTTCCTGCCCCGTTACATTTACGTCATTCTCTTGACAATCACCTACACCAACCTCACTCCAGACACTGGACGTCCTGCATGACTAACTCAAGCCACACCATTTCTCCATCTCCGAACAGCACCACCTCTGGTTCCACCAGACCCTTGACACCCGATCATCCAGATTTTCTCACCCCCACCTGGGTAGTATACTCCCACCCAACATGGACCACCGCACGCAAGGATCTCGGCGTGTTCCTCAGCCTGTTTCCCCGTGATCCAGACAGTTGGCGCGGCCCCTGGGTGATCTACGAGGGCCCCAGCGCCTACTCTGACCTCGCTTATCTAGAGTTGCCCCCCTCACCTGGTGCACCGCCTGCTGTGGCCTTCGCCTGCCTGTTTGAGTGTGGCACCAAAACTGCCTACGATGAAATCTGCTTCAGCATCTTCACCCTCTACGAGCTTATTGATAATCTTCCCCGGGAGGCGCAGCTGGGACATAACAATTGTGAATGTAACAGACAGCAGAATCAAGTCTCTCAGACACATTTTAGAAGTGGACATGACGCTCAAAGTGCAGCAGTTTTGCATCAGGTGCCTCGTGTGAAGAAGAGGAAGAAGAAGAGCAAGTTGACTGAGATGTGCTCTGTGTCTTAAATGCAGTTTTGAGCTATTATCTTCCAATATTCTTTTTCCGTGGCAAAATACACATGAACAATTTAAGTGTTCTTCCATAAAATCTACTTTTATGATGCACAATTTATGACAGAGCTGTACATGTGTACCTAATAAAGTGGCTTGTGGAGTGTATGTCCACCAATTATTACAGAATATTGTACACACTATTGATAAGAGGAATTATTCTTATGAGTAATGTAGCTTTTTGTAGTGTTATTCAGGGGATTTCAGTTACATTAACTGCAACACAGCAGGACTCAGTAATGATTTAATGCCTTTTGGTTCAGTATGTTTGTTTTGACTTTGATCATTTGTCAATTTTAATGTTGTAGAACACATTGCCATTAAAGGTTTCTTGACACTTAAAACTTCCTCTCTGTTGAAACTATTATAATGATTGAAAAATGGTCAGCAAGAGCAATTATCTCATTTTATTAAAAACATCCATAGAGTATATTATCAGTCAGAAATATGACTGATTTTAAGAAGTCTATGGCTTTATATAACATGAAGGAATATCCCACACATTGAATCTCAAGGGGAATGATATCGTTCCACTTTTAAATTCTCCTTTTTTTAATCAAGCAAAATTAATTGTTCACAAAATCTGACTCCAGCTTTTTGACCATAATGTAAAAACTAATATTGAGACACACCAATAAATAAACCCATTTAGCTTATCATTATCCCAGTCTGTGGTCCATGATCAGACAGTGAGGTAGTATATTCTGTGAGAATATTCTGCTGAATGCTGGATTTTGACGACTGTGATTAGGCTACTTTTCGTTTTGATGTTTTCATAACTCTTCATAAATTTCACACTGTGTAGATATTGCATTTTTAACTCCCCCAAATTGCCAGGAGATGTTTAATTTGGCCCACTGAACATCCTGCTACATTTAAACTAGCACACTGTGGACCAGGCGAGGCTGCAACCCATCAAGCTCACACATTAATCACAGCTGCTCTAATGGGATAACTGTTCCTAAACTAATTAGTTCTTCTCTGAGGCTGTTGGAACATTTAGGGGCTGACAGCTCAAGTGAGTTGCATGAGAACGTAGGAAGAACAGAACCAGATGAAGTGGAGCGGTTTGTTTAGTTAAGAGTGGAAAAAAATAAACAGATTGTGCCAGGAAGATCTGGACAGTCTCTTCTTTCTGCTCCCTCCCTCCTCTGTTATATAACTCCACACACTCATAGGAGGGTCATTTCCCTCCCTGAGCTCTTTCACAGAAGTGTTTTTCCCCTTTTCTCTAGCATCTGTGTTTTACAGCTTACGATAATGAGTCTGAGGATCATCGTGGTTCTCGCTGTGTTAACTGGGATAAGTGGGAGCCCCAGTGTGACCGTCGGACCTGAAGCTGACTCAGCGGACACGAGGGCTCACCCCAACAGTGTACCAGAGACAGTGGAGAAAACCGAGATCCTTGGACAGGTAAGGAGTTACTAGCTTAGCTTAAATGGTTCTCATGTATTTTGTAGCTTATTAATTGTATTTCTCATGTGAAGTATCTACAACATTGCCACACAGACTGCTGCTGTACGAAAAAAAATGTGGGTTTCCAAGAATCAAGTGTTTGTAAGAAGTTGTTGAGACGTGATGGATCTGCACAGAGAAAGAACTACACTTTAAAAGACCGATATATATATATATAGCTTTGTTTCAGTCATTATTACATCAGGACCATTCTGTACATAGTATAAAAGCCATTTTAAGTGTAAGTCAAAACACTGAGCTTTCCTTACCAATACAGTCACATGGTACTAAAATTAAGGTCATAAATATGCTAAACATTTGGGAGGAAAAATAGCTACGAAAGTAAAATGTCAGTTTTTCATGGCCTGTCGAGTCACGGTTGATGATGGGCAGAAATGTGTGTAAAGATGAGGGACGGTGGTCAAAGTCCAGTAGTATACAGTGTGGTAGTTTTGACAGTTTTCAGCTCTTCCACTTGTTCTTCTTCGCAGGCAGCTGCCCTGTAGCCTCCAAGTATTTGTGGATGAGTTCCTCTTGTGAGGCTGGCAGGCAGGGCTGGT
>NC_041333.1:15395271-15532771 GCF_004354835.1 Perca flavescens
TTGTTTTCTCCGGATATTGAGAGCCAGACTGTCATGGCGGCCGTTCAGAATACGATCTCATATTGTACTAAGATAGTTCACTGAAACATGTTTCTGAAAACATTTTAAGCGAGAAATAGGCCGTGCAGTTGCTGAATCTGTCTTCATTTCAGCTCAACAAAGGTCATTTTAAAAGATTTTCATCAGATTTTGAGAGACTAGTCACCTCATTCCGCTCGCCATTTCCGGGTGAGTCCCGACTGCCCTGCCGCCGACTGAACATAGGCTCGTTGGAGATGAACTGCGCCTCGCCTGTAAAGTAGACGAGAGCAGGTGACAGCAGCCGGGGACGGTGGCAAAAAACTGCTCTCAAGTCAGACAGTTTCTAGCCGTTTCAGCAGCCTTCAGCAAGACTAAATAAGCCAAATTGTTGCTGCTGTTGTTCTGAAAGATATTAAACATTCTGAACTTAGCAGAACATTTCCTTGTTTGTTTTTTTCTTCATATTTGCAAAGTTAAGTGATTTAGCATTTAAATATCCATTATTACAAGCTTCAGTCTCAATTTAAAAAAGAGATTAATCGCGATTAATTACAGCAAATTGTGCAATTAATTAGTTAATTTTTTTTAATCGATTGACAGCCCTATATATATATATATATATATATATATATATATATAGCTATATTTATTACATGGCTTGCTTGAATTCTAATGTAGAATGCGGTCTGTTATTTCTTGATAACAGACCGCTGCTAAGGATATATTTTAGATTCCTCAAAGTAGCCACCCTTTGCTTTTTTATTAATAAGGGAAAAAATTCCACTAATTAACCCTGACAAAGCACACCTGTGAAGTGAAAACCATTTCAGGTGACTACCTCATGAAGCTCAATGAGAGAACACCAAGGGTTTGCAGAGTTATCAAAAAAAGCAAAGGGTGGCTACTTTGAAGAATCTAAAATATAAGACATGTTTCCAGTTATTTCACACTTTTTTTAAGTACATAATTCCATATGTGTTCATTCATAGTTTTGATGCCTTCAGTGAGAATCTACAATGTAAATAGTCATAATAAAGAAACACATTGAATGAGAAGGTGTGTCCAAACTTTTGGCCTGTACTGTATGTGTGTGTGTGTGTATATATATATATATATATATATATATATATATATATATATATATATATAGTTTAAAAATGCCTTCCCTCCTACTATTATCCATCTGTGTAGATATGGTGCAGGACAGCGCCCCCTGCTGCCTTATGAGCCCCACCTCAGTGTGGACATCAACTCAAGCGGAGAGTCTTCCTCAGGCTTCACCAGTCAGGACAGCACCATGGAGCGCTGCAAAACAGGTACACCACCTTCAAAAAACTGCAAGCAATTAATGTTCAATAAGTTGTGTACTTGCTGCATTTCTATCAAGCTCCTATAATCTATCTTTTTATATTGACCGTGGATCAAATGACTACTTATGTACTACGTATGTGAAAAGTGTTTATAGTGATGAACCCACAGATCTGCAGCTCCCCTCAGGTCTTTAAAGTTTTAGCGTTTCTAGCTCTTTGTTTTGGTTTTCCGGCTGCAATGTTATTCTTTTGATTCACTCTCACGGCTCTCATCAGCGTTTTTCGGCCGCAGCAGGCAGTCATTTTCAGTGAAAAGCTCTTAAAAACCCCACTGTACGCCACCTGCTGCGCACCAAACAGCAGACAGAAACAGTTGGCAACTAGCATTGTGGTTAACACAGTGGTGCAGATATTTTTCTCAGTTGGTAGTAGAGGTCAAACACAGAGCTAAAAGAGTGATTATTGGACTTACATTCATCAGGTGGCCAAAAACATGAATGATAATGTTGCTCCCTATCTGCTTGATGTGTAAACAGGCAAGTTTGTTTACATGTACGCCATTTTGATATGTGGCCAACAAATTATTTATTGCTGGTTGTAACTTAATCAGACTTGTTATTTTATTTAACTACATTCAAACTCTCTATATTGTGTCAAAGGGTGGGTGGGTGGGAGGGGTGTGTGTGTGTGTGTGTGTGTGTGTGTGTTGCACAGTAGAGTAGAGATAACGGAGTCTGATTATGTGCATTGGTGGGTGGAGGTCAGTGTTTAAATGTGCTATAAGTATTTAATCCTCTTTGCCAACCATGGAGTTTCAGTGTAATTTTCTTTAATCCTGTGAGTGTCTGTGTGTTTTTTTGTCTAGAACCCCTCTGGCATGTCCCAGCGACGTCTCGGGGACCAGGTGGTGGAGGAGGGCAGAGGAGACTAACCAGACAGGATGTCCCTGGGAAAGACTCTCCAAACAGACACTCGAAGGTCAGGCTCGTCATCATTTCTCATTTGTTCATCTTCTTTGCCTCTGTGAGCGTGTCTAAATGTTGCGCTCTTGTCCTCTGCAGGGCGAGACTCAGTACTCCAGCCACTCCAGCAGTAACACTCTGTCCAGTAACGCCTCCAGCAGCCACAGCGACGAGCGCTGGTTCGACGGAGGAGCTGGAGGAGAGCGAGGAGGCGGGGGTTGCCTCGGCGACCCAGCCGACCCTGACCCCGACCTTCTCAACAAGGGGGGGTCTAACGACAGCGGCATTGACGCCTCGACCCACTACAACAACAATCGCCCCGGAAACATGTCCAACAGCCAGTCCCATAAGCCCATGCACTCCTTTGCGGCCTACAGCGGCGTCCCAGAGCTGTCCGTGGGAAGGAGCAGCGGCAGCAGCGGAGAAGTGAGGAGACGAGAGTCTTCGCCCATCATACCAGCTGCAGCCAATCAGAACAAAGGGTACCAGACCAGGACATTCCCGCCTCCGGGCTCCAGCACTGATAAAATGGATGCTTTCAAACCCAGGTAAGAGACCGACTCGATGATGAGATGCAGCTTTAATGGCATTTTTATGAAGCTGATATTAACTTATATTAACCTCCGTTACACAGCAGATAGGTGCTGGCTTTTATTGTATGGAGAGTGTTGTGGTCATAAATCTTGCAGTTTAATTCTGCTCAGCCTAATGGAGAATGTATGCTTTGAGGAATCTTTGCATTATTTGAGGAATGATGCACCAATCAGCACGTACTTACCACCACCAGATTTTTAACAATAGTTTAATAAATGAAAATCTATCTTTAAAGGGTACATTAAGGATTAAAGCAGCCTAATCCTTGTGAAACATACAGATCATCACGTGATCCCTTCTGCTGGTGAACTTGCCACCCCCCCACATCATAGACGCACGCAGGCATAAAACAACATACAAACATGCACAGGCTTTGACCGCTCTGTGTTGGATTAAACCCTGAGTGCCATTGAATATGATGTTGCAGTCTGTGCCTGGGACGTATTGGACCTTCAACATAATATAGACATCAAATTAAAATAGCTTTAGGACACAGATGATTCATCACAGGTATTGTGCACAGACAGATAGTGTTGTAAGGTATTTGGTTTGTTTTGGTGACAGGATTACAGTAAGTGTTAGTCAGTAGCATAGTATCTGATACTGTTGTTACACAGACGACGCAACCTTGACTTTAATTGCGTACTCTATCTTCATTGACTGATCAATGAAGAGGAGGAAAGGAAGATGTATGCTACAAGAATAAATTATGCATTAATATAACCATGTGGAAAGACAACACATACAAAGAGCAGTAAAAGAAACTAAATTTACCCTCTGTGAGCAAAACAAAAATATCTGTGCTCTGATCATTTGGGTCATATGTTTATAGTGGCCTTACATGCCAGAAGTTCTCCCACATCTGTCACTCATTTGCATGATTATTTTCTTCTTTCTTAAAGGAATAGTTTGACAATATCGGTAGTATGCTTTTTCACTTTCTGGTCGAGAGAAGCTGAATACCACTCTCATATCTGCTACTGCCAACAGTTAGACTGGAAACGGGGGAACAGCTAGCCCAGCTCTGTCCAAATGTAAAAAATAAATAAATAAAAAAACAAGAAAAGTCACACTACCACAGGCACCTCTAAAGCTCACTAATTAACACACTTTATGGGTGCTGATTTTTGGTTATTCCCCAAAATGTCAAACTATTCCTTTTAAAGTGTCAACATGCTAAAAGTCATTGCTGGCAGAAAGGACTTTTTTAATGATCTTCAAAGGGGCAAATAGTAAACAATATAATGTAAAATGGAGTACTTGGCCACAGAAGTCGTTAATCTTTTGTTTTGTTGGAGAATATTATTTTCTCTGCGTGTTCCTTCTTTTTATCTAAATATCTTGTTCTTTTAGATTTAATGAATGTACTTGCATCATATATCAGCTATCTGTGACTTGTCTGTTGAGATAAACTATAAATATTAATCTTTTCCTGTGAAAAGGACGGTAGACAAGCAGATGCGGCCTATTTTCTGACAAATATTGAGTGAAGTCATTATACCATAGTTGCCTCTGAAAATCTTATTCACTAAAAAATGTTTCAACAACTGGGCGCCTGGGTAGCTCATCTGGTAGAGCAAGCGTCCATATAAAGAGGCTCAGTCCTCGATGCAGCGGCCGCAGGTTCAACTCCGGCCCTTTTCTGCATGTCATTCCCTCTCTCGCTCCCCTTTCAAGTCTAAGCTGTCAGGAAATAAAGGCCTAAAATGTATCCTCCGATAAAAGTTCCAACCTTATCAGTGTTAGCAGGTGAATTCCAAACATCTTTCTGTGGCTAACTGTGGTCAAGACAGCAGATTTTCACATTGTTGTTTATTGTGATGCATTAATCTTGTGTATATCTGTGTGTCCTCTCAGGGCATACACACCGCAAGGTTACAGGACTCCGACAGCTGAGAAAGCCCGGCCCGTCCGAGCCGCTACGACAACACCCACTTCAGCTCAGTTAAGGTCTGTCCCTTTGTCCAGCTCCGCCCCCAAGGCCTTCTATGGGAAGAGCAGACACTCGGCCTGGCAGAACGGCGACACTAGCCCGTCACCTTTAAACACAACCACGACATCCAGCTCTGACAGCAGCAACAGCAAGAAGTAAGTTATTGCCTGAGAGCTTCAAATGAGCAGCTTTGATTTAGAAATATTATCTTCACTAATGAAATCAGGGTTGTTTTCACGTTTCTGACCATATTTATTTGTTGGTCTCCACCAATGAGCAGCGATCTTACATTCTGTTATTGGAACATCACACGTTTAAATATAAGGAGTTTACCAAGCACACTTTAAAAGTGCATCTAAAACTCCCCACTCCTCAGTCCAGTCTGTAGTTCAAACCACGGCGTTGTGTATTTAGTAAAAATCATAATGATAAATCTTTGAAATGGAGTGAGTTCTTCCTTTGCACTTCATGCAAGAAAAAATCCATCTCTTTCTGATGCAAAATAGGATCATATATACTAATTTTGTATAAACCAGTGATTCCCAACCTGTTTGGCCCTTAAAAAGTGACCCATTCAACAAAAGGGTAAAATTATCATGTAATTAAAATACACAAAAAAAACAAAGACTAGAGGAAAGTATGAAATAATAAGAATAACTCTGTGTAAGGTCTGGTTACATCACACATACATTCTGGGATAGGAGAGAAAAAAAAATGCTCTAGCTTGTTTGCATTTCTTTAAACCAATCAAAATCGTCTTGGACACTGCTAAGCTCTGGACACAGCAACAGCGCCTCTGCAGAATAGTCTTGGGAAGGAATTAGTTCTAGTGGAACATTTTAGCCTGGATGCCAGCCGAACTTAGCCCCGCCCACAACATTTCAGGTTGAGAAGTTCGGTCTGGACTTGATCCGTTGTGGAGCAACTAGCCTATGCTCGAACCAGAGCTGTTTGGACCAATCAAATTGTCAGAGCGGGCTTTATACGATGATAGACAGATGATCAACAGTAACGTAATCAACCACATCACCAAAGAGCGCTTGGGTTGAATTTGTTTACAACAAAGATGACTGCCGCTGGAGAATTGAGATGTGTAGATTCCGCCATCACGTCTGTTCTAGAAGATATCGACAGCGCATTAACTTTAAAAGAAGAACAGAGACCCGCGATCATGTATGTATACACATTGCCACACCCGTACACACGACACGGAAACTGTCGCCTTTGCTCTGTCGAAGCCTGCCTTTGATTTGCAACTTCTGTGACATCTGTCTCCGTTGCTCTGATTGGTTGTAGGTCTATCCAATTGAGTGCAGAGGCATTTTCTTTCCTGGTTCGGTTGAAACACGCCAAATAATCACAGCCCGATAGAGCAGTATCAGACTCCTATTAATAAGCTTTAAGAAAAATAAGCTTTTTTCATAACCAGTGGGCAAGCATGCTAGCAGGTCCCTCTAAGATAATAAATGCCGTAAACATATTCTTTGTAAATCTTTACAATCATTCACCGAAAGATCCAAGCGGGCCTTGGAATCAGGCCTGCCCTATTGCAGGATCCAAATGTTCATCAAAAGTTGCCATTTTCAGCGTGTAGCTTGGTAGTTAGGAGATTGTTCCTGTAGCAAAGGCTTTTTGAGAACGGTAACACACAGATAGCAGAAGTGGAGGGGCAAAGCCTGACATCTGGCACGTGTCAGACTAATGAAACACTGACTTGTAAATGGCCTTGAAGTGTAAATGGTTTGGGGTCAGTGTGGGGAGAAGATACATACTATGCTTTGGTTTTTTTTGGTGCTCATGTCTCGTGTCTCCAGGCAGGTGGATACAAACTCAAAAAACGTGTTTGGACAACCTCGACTCCGAGCCTCGCTGAGGGACCTGCGTTCTCCCCGACGGACATACAAAAGCACCATTGAAGACGACCTAAAGAAACTGATCATCATGGACAACCCGGGAGAGGCGCCACAAAGAGATCCAGTGAGGAACACTTGACACTGGACACCATTATATCAGTCACCAGTCTTGCTTTGATGAACTTGCACACACAGCTCTCTGATCTCGGTCACTTTTCCCCCTGTAGTCTCCCAGGCGAACCTTGCAGCGCACCTTTTCAGATGAGTCGCTGTGCAGCGGGCGCAGAGAGGCCAGCTTCGCCAACTCTGAGAAGTCGACGACGCCCACTGACGTACTGTTCACCTGCACGCTGCCCACACGCAGACACGCCGTCTCCTCCAACCACATGCAGGGCAAGAAGGGTGAGTTTCAACTGCAGCATGACAGTTGTCATTTAGTTTTTAACGCAGGTGAACAAAACTTGTTTGTGCTGCCAACACAGCTGTGTTGAGGGCATCGGCTGCCAAGTTTCATTCTGTGGGGATCCAAGGAGCTCATTGGTGAAAGCAATCCTATTAGGATTGTTATGCATAAGTTCAAAAGTAACCGTTGCTTTCATAACTTCGACAACATTGTTGTATGTCCATGTTTCATGCAGAGTTTTGGTTACTCACTGCAGCTATTCTCCTCTCCTGTCCCTCAGTGCCTCTGTCTGCCTCGGAGCTGTCTCTCACAGAAGTTAGAGACAAAGTTCCCCCCCTGAGGAGGCTCGATCCCGGGCTGATGCCTCTTCCTGACACAGCCTGTGGACTCGAGTGGTCCAGCCTGGTCAACGCTGCTAAAGCCTACGAAGGTGAGGATGGAGGCACATCAGGATTAGGTTTGTTCAACTCAGTGTGAGATTCTAAATCTGTTATGGTTTGGAGCAAAAATTCTGCATAAATTCTGTTTTTGGCTGAAAGTTACATACACATAACTCTGATTGTTTCTCTCTGGTTGAAATAAATATATTCTTTCTGCGCATGTTTGGGGGGGGTGTAACATTAAGTACCTCTAGGCACCTCACGCTTCGGTTTGATTCCGATTCAGAGGGCTACGATGCGATGATAAAACGATTATAGATGCATCTTGATGCGTCAAAAAAATGCATTTCATGACTTATTACCAGTGACTACTTGCTACTTTTAAAACATAGTGTATGTGTAATAAGCTATAATTAAAATGAACAGATTAATTTACTTCCATTATCTTTTAGTTAGACACAACTTGCATTAGGGATGTACATGCTTACATTTATTAATTTACAAAACTTTTAAACATTCAATGGTGGCTCATTCGCCATAATTCTTACTGTGAGAATTAAGGCACTCAAATACGGTACTGGCATTTTGTCAATACGAAAAAAAAATCAGTAGGTCTCCTTCATAAGACTCTGACTTGTTGATCATTTCTGTTAAATATCCGATTATTGACTCTCCTCTGTCACATGACACTCCTGGGAAAGGAGAGATCTGTGCGTTCGCCTGCTCTGCTTCCCAGCCGCCGTTTCTTCTCTCTCTCTCTCTCTCTCTCTCTCTCTCTCTCTCTCTCTTTCTCCCTCTCCCGTCCCTCATGTCCTCTGCAACCACAAAGACGATCACAGCACTGACAAACCCACTTGACTCAAGCCAGCACTTGATCCATAACCTTACCTGCTGCCGGGTCCTCCTGTGCTGTGCTGATATTGTGTCATGTACCCCAAGGGACACTTGGGTAAAAAGACTCATTTATGCAGCTTTTAGAACGTGTCATGTGTCTCTGTTGCAGCTCAAAGGGCAGTTTCCCTCTTCTCACTGACCGAGCCGCAGGGTGGAGGTCCAGACATGAGACCAGTGGTCAGTCCAGTCCAGTTTCAGACTCCTCAAACACCACGGACCACACCGACCTTCAGCGGGTAGGACAACCTCGCTGTGTTGTTGTAAAGAAGTGCAGCCAGACCAGAGAAACCCAGGAATACAGCTCTTTGTCACTACTGCCACCTTGTGGTACTTTACTTATTTGTCAGACTTTAAACTGAATCCCCAGCTTGTCTTCCCCCTCCCACTGTTGCCTCACTAGAGTAAACAGTTGGTTGTTTGAATTGTTGTGCCAGTTTCTGTGTTGCCAGACAGGGTATTTATTTTTCCTACCAGTGAGCAGCACTCAATATATTATTGAAACTGAAGAGGCTTAGCTCAAACAGTCGTACACAAAGAATGCATTCATGCACTCACTCAAACAGTCAAACCTGTCCTCCCTAACCACCTACATAACCTGTGCAGAGGTGGGTGTTTTTCTTTTATGACTGACGCGTTTGTTGGTTCTATGCCAAGTATTCAGTGTTGTGTGTGTGTTTACAGCGACGAGGTGCCCAACGATTTGTCTGGTCGGCTCTACCACCTGGAGGTGATGTTAAAACAGCTGAACACTGATCTGGAGAAAGTGAGAATCTTTTTTTGTTTTCTTTTTTTTACATTTTTCCTTTTATTAAACCATTAAAGTAGAAAATCCAGGACAAAATGTTAACCCTGAATGTGATTTTCTGTCTCATACTTTAATAATTTAGTTTTTTTTTTTTTTTTTTTTTTTTAGCCACACATTGTCAATATTATTTAGTAATTTACATGAACATTTTGAAGAGAAAAAAAAATCCGTACCAGCACCTCTGAAGCTCTTTAGGCAATGCTTAATATCTTGTTTATTTAGTTTGTACGAAGATCAATACGAAAGTCTAAAAAATGACACATTGTTGTTTTTGAGGGGTCATGTCGTGCTCGTAGGCAGATTTTTGTTACTGTAGGAGAGTGCCAGGCTAGCTGTTTCCCTCCATTTCCAGTCGTTATGCTAAGCTAAGTTTCCTGGCTGTCGCTTCATATTTAGCGGACAAAGAATGAGAGTAGCATCGACCTTCTCAACTGACTCGCAAGAAAGCGAATAAGAGTATTTCCAAAAATGTCGAACTGTTCCTTTGATAACGGTGTCAATTAAAGTTGCATCTTACGTGCAGTCACACTTAACTGAAAAGTCCCTGTTTCTGTATCTCTGCCACCAGGAGAAGCTGGATAAAGTCGTTCTACTGGCAGAGATGGCCAACCTGAGAGAGAATAACCAGCGCCTGCAGGAGGAGAGCCACACAGCCAGCGAGCAGCTGCGCAAGTTCAACAGGCTTTTTACTAACAGTGACAAGACAGACCGTGACCACGAGGCTCACTCCTTAACACACGAGACTGACTCAAAGAGGGAGTGATGCCGTCAGGAGAAGCTGAAGAGATTCAGGTCACAGAGGGAGGGTGACTGTGAGAGTAACCATGATTCCTTGCACACACAGAGCGGCGGCAGAGGTCACAATGATGTTACCTCACTTAGCTTCCACTGGACTGCCTTAAACCGTAGAGAGAGCAAGAAAACAGACAAATAATTTTTAAGATGCAACACTCCCCAGAAAGTCTCACCAAGCCTGCGCACAGACCGAGAACTTCCCACTCTATTCTTTGAGCCTGTTTATTTTTATAAACTGAAGTCTTATACCTGTCATAAATATATATATAAATACATATGCTATGCCAGACGAGCGAGTAGGAGAGGAAACCGTTTTAGAGAACACTACATCACCTGGAGAGGCCTAATACTGTTCCTGCAGCGATGTAAGCCAAAAAAAAACTCATTACAGACTGCATCTCCCAGAATGCACTAGAAGTAATGGAATCTCTACAGACATGGTACTGTAGATAGATGCCTGTGTGGTACAATTCTCATGTATCAATATTACCTATATTGTACTGATATTGACGTACTAAAGAGGTGTGTGTGTGTGTGTGTGTGTGTGTGTGTGTGTGTGTGTGTGTGTGTGAGAGATGGTACTGCGAATACTCAGAAGCATTATGGCACAACAGTGCGACACACGCATCTGTGCTCAAGGCAAGATGCCTTTTATTACCCTTTGGTGTGAGACAGAGAGAGAGAGAGAGGTTGAATGGAATGGTCTGCTATTGGACGTTTTGAGTGATGAACAAACTACTTCAAAAAGAAAACTTGTGGGCCACAATATTTTTCTTTTCTCCGTTTACGTGGATGAACCTGTGGCCCTTTAGATGTGAAACAAGCCATCAGCGTGTTGAGCGAGTGTAAATGGTCGATGTCATGAAGCTCAGTCATATTACTAGTGAAATATCTCTAATGTGGTGCATTGTTTTGAAGTTCATTTTCACTGTTTTCAGCAGTGCCGTATCATCTCAGATGTTAACGTACTGGACAATTATTTCGTATTTTCGTCGTTATCACAGTATGTCTTAAAAAAAAAGAAATCATCTTTTTTTCTAACATTTAAAGCCGTAGTTGTGCACATTTTGTATTGGCTTTTTGGCGGAGACTTTCCATTAAATATAGGCTACAGCCAGCTTAGCATGACAACTGGATACAGATGAAGACAGCCAGCCTGGCTCTGTCCAAATGTTAACAGACTCTGCCTGGCAGCACTTCTAAAGCTCACTAATCTACACATTATATCTGATTAGTCTAATCCCAAACAAAAACCAAGTTGTAAAAAGGACAGGGTTTTTTTTATTTTTTTTTGTAACTTCCAGGAGTATCTGCTGGTTGCCTGGCAACTGGTCCTGTTGTTACACCAAATTCTATACGCCATCAGATTCTGTGACCTGATTAGCAATTTTATCTTGCCTCTGAAACCATCAATATTTTTTCTTCTCGTTTTTAAATACAAACATAGTGCCCTCATAGTATTAAGATATAAAAACGTGTTAATTAGTGAGCTGAAGAGGGGCTGGTAAGTGGACTTGCCAGGCTGCTTCGAGTCTTTATGCTAAGCTAACCATCTGTTGGCTGTAGCCTCATATTTAACGGACAAACATGTCAATCTTGTCATCCAACTCTCCACTATAAAGTGAGTGACGGTATTCCTCACGATGTCAAACTGTTCTTCTGATAACGTCTTCTTTGCAGACTAATCCCAGCGAAGGTGCCACCACGAACTTCTGCTTCTAGAAAACATTTACCGTACTGTACATGAAACTCACTCGTCAACACTGAAGCTCCGTCATATCAGAACCAGTCTGTCTGTGTGTATGAGAGGACTTGTCCCTGTGTTCTGTGGTATCCCTAATGAACACAAAAGACATTATTTATACTGCTAGCTTGCTTAACACTATTGTCTACTATATCTATTTTTCATACAAAGATAATGTGTGTGTTTTTGGACGCTGGTACTGAATGGACAACACATCCCTGCAGAGGGTGACTCTTCATCTTCCTGCGTCAGTTTAGATATTGCCGATTAAATTGTACTAAATAGTCATCTCCTGCTTTCCCTGTCGGACAGCCACTTGTCTCTCATCAGGAGGTTTCTTCCACGCTCTGACTGGAACTGTTGCATTTTTAAATCCTAACTCACTCAGGTTCCTCAAGATGCTGTTAATGACACTGAACCGTCAGTTAGGAGTGGGCGATGTGACGCATGGTAGCCTGAGACAATGTTCAAGTTGTGTTTTGCCATACTGTTTATACCATTGTAGTTATCCCTTTAATATCTCTGGGTGTATTAGCCCATTTTAGACACATTTGTAAATCAATTAGCAGGACTGTTTCATGGCAATCATGATTATGATTTAAGACTTTGTATAAAGGTACTTAGTTTGCTTGATTCGCCCAAAACAGACAAATATGAACAGTTTCTCGATTGATTTTTCATAAAGTCGACTATATTGATATCTTCATACAAAATGACTTATGCTGTGACAAAAGATGTTATCCATATCGCCCGCTCCTACTATCAAAAATACTTGTTTTTTTCAATGACACAAGGGGGGCAACGAGTGCAGAAAACCTGCCATTTCTTCCCGCTTTCATGTTTCCACTTCCTTTATTCCTCTGCAGCCAGTTAGAGTTTCAACTTGGGCTGTCTAACTTTGATAACCAGTAACGTTTATACCTATTTGAACCTTTTTGCTTGGATTCAGACTTTCTCATAAACAGATTCAGTCTATAATAAGGTTCAGATCTTTCTCAAAAACGAGCTGTTTTTATTTCCTGTTTGGACATTTTTAGTTCAAGTGACACTCCTGTTCCTTCTTTAGGAAGTCCTTCATTCATTCATGCAGCTTCGCAGGTGTAGCTGTGACCTTAGTATCTACAAGTCTCATTGGTTTGCTTATGTTAAAGGGGCAATGTTTCTTTATATATATAAAGAAGTTTGATAATGTTATGTATAATTTTAAGCTATTTATAGCCGACACAATGATCCCTGTTGAACAAATTAATAATGCTTTATGGTTATTGGTAATATTGTATACCTAGGTTTGTTTTTTAGATGTTAAATATTTTGATAATTTATTTTTTAAACACATTCCCACTGTTGCAGACAATAGTGAAGATGAGAGGGTACTGTGTTTTTATTTGTGTATGCCGTACTACTTCTGATCTCTGTACAAACTGATTTGTATGATCCCTCGTTGTTTTCTGGCTTCTTTTCCCGTTTGTGCGTCGGTGCTTTCTGCATGTGGCAGGGGTACAGGATGCATAGACTAAACGTTTTCTTTGGGTTGTAATAACTTGTACATTTAAAAGTGTAAATTATGTTTTCATTATTTTATAAAAAAAATATATATTAAAAATGATTATCAGAACATAGTTTCACTTTCAATCTTTTTGAAATGTTCATCCCTCTGAAGTACTACGCAAGTGGTACTAAACTAGCGCTGCAACTGTTTTTCATTAATCAAAGAAATATTTCACATTTGATTGTGTATGAATCAGAAAAAGCACATCATTCCTAAAGCCCAAGGGCACATCTTAAAATTGCTTTTATTTGACAAACCGTTTTAAACATTTAGTTTATTGTATGTTAATGTCAAGATTATAGATTTTCTGTTGATCTGTCAACTGATCAATTCTACACCAGAGGGGGAAAAAATTACTGGAACTCTGAACATGGTGCAACTATTTTATCACCATTTTGTAGGGGGAAAAAAATGTAAGACTACCATTCTCAATTAGTCTTTCAAGTACAAAGGCTACATATTTACTTCTCCACTTGGTATTCCATTATAGTAAAAAAAATGTTTTGGACTGTTGGTCTGACAAAACGTTTGATTAGATCTCCTTAGGCGTGTGAGACTTTCCAGTTTTAGTTTGTTTAATAGATAAATCATCTCATCTTTCTGTGTCTTGTCTATTAAACAATTAATTGATAATACAAATTAGTTTTAACTAATGGCTCAGTTGGTGGAGCAGGCGCACATATAGTGAGAGGTTTATGCCGCAACGCAGAGGTCTAGGGTTTCGAATCCAACCTGTGACGATTTCCTGCATATCTTCCCCTCTCTCACCTACAGTTGTGTCCAGAATAATAGTGTGTTTAAAAAAAGTGAATGCTGCTCAAAATCCTTAGAATTTTAATTCCATAATATCAATGCATTGGCAACACTGCACATTCAATTCCAAATCAAAACATGACCAAAATTTATCAAGTTTGTGTTATACCTTTAGAGAAAGTGAAGAAAAAGGAATATTAGGCTGTTCAAAAAAAATAGTATTTGCATTTTTCTTTACAAACTAAAAAATGTACTGTGTAAACTGAAATGTCTCAAGGGTTTGCTTTACTTTGAATTACTGCACTAATATTTAGTTGCATAACCATTATTTCTGAGAACGGCTTCACATCTGTGTTGACCAACTTCTGGCACCCGTGAACAGGTATTCCAGCCCAGGACCATTGCACTGGAATGTCGACAATTCCTCTGCATTACTGGGTTTTGCCTCAGAAACAACATCTTTGATGTCACCTATGGGATTGAGGTCTGGCCACTCAATAACATCAATCTTGTTCATCAGGAACCAAGACTTTGCTCACTTTCTGGTGTGTTTTGGGTCATTGTCTTGTTGAAAGACTCATTTCAAAGGCATTTCCTCTTCAGCATAAGGCAACATGACCTCTTCAAGTATTTTGATGTATTGAAACTGATCCATGATCCCTGGTATGCAATAAATAGGTCCAACACCACAGTATGAGAAACATACCCATGACCCATTTTGCTGAGTATTTCAGTGAAATTCACTATAACCAGCATGCACATTTGCTGCCTTCCTTAAATATGGTCCTTAATTGACACCTGTTTCTTCACAGAATCAATCACTTCACTAAGTGAGCACAACACGCTATTATTTTGAACATGCCCCTTTCAATTACACCGAATGACCAGCATGCATGTCATGACTGTTGGTTTTCTATGACTCTACAATTACTGGTAAATTTCCCATGTAAAAATATCACTTCTACCAAAAATAGTGATGACTGCTATTACTTTGAACACAACCAAATGTCCTGTTGACAATTAAACCCCCAAAAAAGCACTCCTACAGCACTTTCATATCCAATAACATAAGTTTCTTTCCGCGGCTCAAACAAAACAAGAACACAACTTGCATATACATTTTTATTTTCTACTAAAGTTAAATTTCCAACATAAAATACATTTTGTATTGAGTACTTATGGTCTTATTTGACATTTGTGAGTTGACAGAACATTTGATAAAATTGTATACATTCTGACGATAGTGCTCATTTTTAAATCGTTAGACGTGCTTTATGTAGAACCGATCAAGTCACAACAGGGTCGGCAGGTAGCCGGGGGACGACACGTCTTAAGATCCACACATAAGGCAATCGTCTCGGTTCTCCAGAGAACACACCATGGCAGCCATGTTGCGCTCTTTGATCTCCTCCTCTGTGGCCTTGACCGGCTCTTGCGCCTCCTTCAGCTTCTCCTTATTGAGGGTGAACTGGATGGGGTTAGCAGCAGGCTTAGTCCTGAGGTAGTACATCCCTGTCTTTAGACCCTGTGGTGAGAGGAAGAAGAGAGTTTAACACGTTTCATTCATCGTAGTAAGTGCTCTCTTCATCACTCTGCTCTCACTTACTTGTTTCCAGCCGTAGAAGTGCATGCTGGTCAGTTTGCCGTAGTTGGGCTCTGCGATGTGGATGTTCAGGGACTGGCTCTGGTCGATGAAGGCGCCGCGGTCGGCGGCCATCTTCAGTACAGTCTTCTGGGAGATTTCCCAAACTGTTTTATACAGCTGCTTCAGATCATCTGGAATCTCATCAATGTCCTGTTGAAACAAAACATGTATTCACTGGTAAAGTCAGAACTAGGACTTTGACTCCAAACTTTGTTATTCGAATATTTATAAAAAATAAAAATAGTGATATTCCAACGAATATTAGGCAGCCCTTAATATTCGAACCGGTTATGGGCATTATTTTTTGTAAATGTTTTTGCTTGTAAATGTTTTCAGTTCAGATTCCAAGGCTTTTTCACGCATTTCAAGATGTAACCTCATGTCGCACGTCTTCGGCTCGGTAGCGTTTCATTCCCCACTAATTCTCAAAGAAGGCTGGCTTGCCCAGGGCCAGGCCAGCGGCGTCTTTCTCCCGTCGCGTGCCGCTGTCTCTCCTACCTACACCGGCCCCGCACCGTATTCCTTCTCCTCTTTCTACCTGCCTCCGCGCAGTGCTGCTGCACATGAGGAGAGAGAGAACAGAGGGGAGGGCGGGGCTGCTCCTCAGTCACACAACAGAAGAGAGGTGACTGTTTTGGCGACCACAGGAGAGAAATACCTCGCGTGCTCGCTGGACAATACTGGCTACTTTTTTTTTTTTTTTTTATTATATATAAACAGAAAGTTGCCAGATTTGTCACTAGTCGCTTTTGTGAAAAAAAAAGTTGCTTGAAAAGTCCCCAAGACTGCCCACACACACGCTGGCTCGACGCACACAAGTATACACATCAGACCACTTAACACTTTGATACCAATATAGGTCTTACTGAAGGCATTTAAATGGTCAAAATAAATAAATATTCAAATATTAATAAACAAACTTCAAATATTTTTGGGCAAAAGTCAAAGCCCTAGTTAGAACAGTCACAATATTAGAGCTAGATTTAAAAATAAATAAATGGCAGCAGCTTTGTTATTGATTATTTGAGTCTTTTTCAATCAAAAAATGCCTAACATTAGCTGGTTCCAGGTCCTTACATGGGATGACTTGCTTGATCTGTCTTTTATTATAGTAAAAAAATGAATATTTTAGGCTTTGGACAAAACAAGCTATTTCAATGTCCTCTTGGGCCCTGGGAATTTATGGTTCCTCCCAGTACAATTATTAGAAAAATGAACCAAATGGAAGTATTTCACTAATTATTTTGGTGCGAGAGTTAAATCACAACTAGGGCAGCAACTAACAATTTTTTACTCTATTAAAAATCATATGGTTGTGTTTGACCAACAGTCCAAAACTCAAGATTTATTATTTATGAGAACACCATAAATCCTCACTTTTGAGAAGCTAGAACCTGCAGGTTTGGCATTTTTTGCTTGAAAAATGTTTGAATCAAAGATTATAAAAGATTTTGTTTTCAATCAACTTACTGTTGCAGGTCTAATCGCGACAAAAAAATAAATATAAAACGTTTCCTATGATAGGGGACCTGGGTGGATTACCTGAATGGACCCGTTGTGCCCGATTAGCTGGTTCTTCATCTCCTCACTCCACAGTCCTCTCTCCGTCAGGTCTTTGAGCAGATGAGGATTTACGATCTGAAACTCTCCGGAGAGGACCCTACGGGTGTAGATGTTGCTGGTGTAGGCTTCTATGGACTCGTTGTTGCCCAGGATCTGGGCAGTGGAGGCTGTGGGCATGGGCGCCAGCAGCAGGCTGTTCCTCACGCCGTGCTTAGCGATCTTCCCCTTCAGCAGCTTCCAGTCCCACAGGTCGGTGGGCGTCTTGTCCCACATGTCGTACTGCAGGATCCCCTTGCTGACCGGGCAGCCTGCGTACGTCTCGTAGGGGCCGAGCTCAGCGGCCAGCTCGCAG
Organism: Perca flavescens; assembly: GCF_004354835.1. Classification (NCBI taxonomy): domain Eukaryota; kingdom Metazoa; phylum Chordata; class Actinopteri; order Perciformes; family Percidae; genus Perca; species Perca flavescens. The sequence continues at coordinate 15,412,828 of NC_041333.1, forward strand.
CTGGCCTCCAGGGCGGCGTAGTAGATGGTCTCAAAGATCTGAATGTTCAGCAGCTGAGCCTCGGGGCTTTCAAATGGGTAACGCATGAGGATGAAGGCATCCGCCAGACCTTGGACGCCGATTCCTATTGGCCTGTGGCGCTTGTTGGACTTCTCCGCTTCAGGCACTGGATAGTAGTTAATCTCTATGATCTTGTTCAAGTTCTTGACGATTACTTTGGTCACAGACGCTAGCTTTTTAAAGTCAAAAGTCTGCTCGGGAGTGACGTACATGTTGAGCGCGACGGAGGCCAGGTTGCAGACGGCTACCTCATCGTGACTGGTGTACTCAACGATTTCGGTGCACAGGTTGCTGGACTTGATGGTGCCCAGATTCTGTTGGTTGCTCTTCCGGTTGCAGGCGTCTTTGTACAGCATGTACGGCGTGCCCGTTTCGGTCTGGGACTCAATGATGGCGTGCCACACCTGCTGAGCCTTCACCACACGCTTGACCCGGGCCTCCTTCTCGTAGGAGGTGTAGAGCTTTTCAAACTCCTCCCCCCAGCACTCGTCCAGCCCGGGGCACTCGTTGGGACACATCAGAGACCAGTCTTGGTTGCTCTCCACTCTCTTCATGAACAGGTCGGGGATCCACATGGCGTAGAAAAGGTCTCTGGCCCTCTGCTCCTCCTTTCCGGTGTTCTTCTTCAGCTCCAGGAAGTCAAACACGTCAAAGTGCCAGGGCTCCAGGTACATGGCGAAGGCCCCCGGCCTCTTGTTGCCGCCTTGGTCGACATAACGCGCCGTGTTGTTGTAAACCCGCAGCATGGGCACCAGCCCGTTGGAGTTCCCGTTGGTGCCGGCGATGTAGCTCCCCGTTGAGCGGATGCAGCTGACCGCCACGCCGATCCCGCCAGCCGATTTGGAGATGAGGGCGCATTGCTTCAGAGTGTCGTAAATGCCTTCGATGCTGTCGTCTTTCATGGCGAGCAGGAAGCAGCTGGACAGCTGAGGCCTGTTGGTTCCCGCGTTGAAGAGCGTAGGGGAGGCGTGGGTGAACCACTTCTCTGACAGCAGGTTGTAGGTCTCGATGGCTGCGTCGATGTCCGTCTCGTGGATCCCGACGGACACTCTCATGAGCATGTGCTGCGGTCGCTCGGCCACTTTGCCGTTGATCTTCAACAGGTAGGAGCGCTCCAGGGTCTTGAAGCCGAAGAAATTGTAGGAGAAATCTCGGTCGAAAATGATGGCCGAGTTGAGGCGGTCTTTGTTCTCCAGAACGATGTTGAGCGTTTCCTTCGAGACCATGGGAGAGTGGCGTTTATTTAAGGGGTTAACGTAGTTGTACAGGTCCTCCATCACGTCGCTAAACACCTTCTTCGTCTCTTTGTGCAGGTTTGAGACGGCGATTCGTGCAGCGAGGATGGCGTAGTCGGGGTGTTTAGTTGTGAGAGTGGCGGCGATCTCGGCTGCCAGCGTGTCGAGCTCCACGGTCGTGACCCCGTTGTACAAACCCTGGATCACCTTCATCGTAATCTGGGCCGGATCCACAAAGTCAGAGTTGAGTCCGTAGCACAGCTTCTGGATGCGAGAGGTGATTTTATCAAACATGACGCGCTCTTGGCGTCCATCTGAAAAATAAACAAATAAAGCACTTGAGTTAACCCAGTCACCACAGTATTAAAGTTGGCAGCCAGCTAAAATTACACAAACCAATCAACAGTGAAGACTCCTTAAAAAAAGGAGAATTCCCGTCGATTTCAACCCGTAGCTCTGTAAAATCAGGAGTACTGTCAGTAGCGAGAAAAACGAAAACAAACGGTGCCGCCTACACCGAGTTATCCTCCTGCTAGATTTTGAACCCAACAGTCTTAAACAGGGCAAGTTTTAAATGTGTTTTTAGCCTCTAAACGTGTTCGAAATGCCATTACCAGTGCTTAGCCATGTGCAGTTATTCCTTACGAGGGAACACAGCAAATTTGACGGCAGTAGATGTGACAGAAAGGCATAAAAGTTGTGTTAATCCTTACCTCTGTTTATGTACTGCTTTCCGGTCAAGTCCCCACCAATCGAGTGCCGATCTCATACAATCCAAAATGTATTTTTTCCACAAAAAAACGATTTGCCGAGGTCCTGTCCATAGTAATGAGCATGCATCAACAGGCTGTAACCTGACACCGCAGTGAAGGAGAGCTGACCTGCAGTTCAAGAGCTCATTTGCATAGGTAACCTAGCAACGGCGGAGCCTGCCTGTCGGCAGAAGTAGAGGTGACAGACGGAGCTTGGAGTTAGATCAGGACTAATATGAGAAAATGCTTCGAGTTTGTGCCTTTCCAAATTGCGGCAACCAGCTTTCACCGTCTACAACCTCCGCAACCGGGGAGATTTTACCGTTATGGCTTGTTGCACTTGATGCAGGTACATGGTGGTGCTCGTGTGGATACTGTATCGCAATGACCACCAAGGAAGAAAGCCTGTGCTGTAAGGATACAGCCTGGTCTGGACGGGTCAACGGACATTGTTTTACAGGTCAGCTCTGCTTCACTGCGGTGTCAGGTTACAGCCTGTTGATGCATGCTCATTACTATGGACAGGACCTCGGCAAATTGTTTTTTTGTGGAAAAAATACATTTTGGATTATTGGATTGTATGAGATCGGCACTCGATTGGTGGGGACTTGACCGGAAAGCAGTACATAAACAGAGGTAAGGATTAACACAACTTTTATGCCTTTCTGTCACATCTACTGCCGTCAAATTCGCTGTGTTCCCTCGTAAGGAATAACTGCACATGGCTAAGCAGTGGTAATGGCATTTCGAACATGTTTAGCAGGCTAAAAACACATTTAAAACTTGCCCTGTTTAAGACTGTTGGGTTCAAAATCTAGCAGGAGGATAACTCTGTGTAGGCGGCACAGTTTGTTTTCGTTTTTCTCGCTACTGACAGTACTCCTGATTTACAAACAACAGAGCTACGGGTTGAAATCGACCGGAATTCTTCTTTAAGAGTCATGATGCGGTCACAAGTACTGCATTCAAAATCTTAATTAACAGTACAAAAGTATTAATATACTGAAAGTTCTACAAGTAAAAAGTACTCACTCATTATGCAGAATTGACAATTTCCAAATCATTACAATTAGTGATGAATTAATATGTCCATCACTTTAATATGTTGCAGCTGGTAAAGGTGTTAATGTTAACTACCAATACTGCTGGGTAGCTTAGCCTATAAGTAAGTAAGTAAGTAAGTAAGTAAGTAAGTAAGTAAGTAAGTGTATAAATATATTATTCAATGTATTTTGTATTAATCTAAATCTGCAAAGGAACTAAAGCTATCGAATAAATGTAGTGGGGTAAAAAGTACAATACAAGAGTAACATTAGAATTATAAAGTAGCATAAAACGGAAATACTCCGTAAAATCAAGTACAGTGCTTGGGTAAATGTACTGTGTTATAGTCCACCACTATAACTGAAGTTATTGTGCTGGGACCTAAACACCTCAGAACTTCATTATCTAAAGATATAGCTACTCTGGATGGTGTTGTCCTGGCCTCCAGCACTACTGTCAGAAATTTAGGAGTTATTTTTGATCAGGATATATCCTTTAATGCCAATCTAAAACAAACCTCAAGAACAGCCTTTTTTCATCTTCGTAACATTGCTAAAATTAGGAATATCCTGTCTCAAAACGACGCTGAAAAACTAGTCCATGCATTGGTTACTTCTAGGCTGGACTATTGTAATTCCCTACTGTCAGGTTGCTCAAATAAGTCCCTTAAGACTCTCCAACTGATCCAGAATGCTGCAGCGCGTGTTCTCACAAGAACTAAGAAAAGAGATCATATTTCTCCTGTATTAGCTTCTCTGCACTGGCTTCCTGTTGAATCCAGGATTGAGTTTAAAATCCTTCTATTGACCTACAAAGCTCTAAATGGTCTAGCACCATCATATCTAGAAGAGCTCCTAATACCCTATTGTCCCACTAGAGCACTGCGCTCCCAGAATGCAGAGTTACTGGTGGTACCTAGAGTCTCTAAAAGTAGAATGGGAGCCAGAGCCTTCAGTTATCAGGCTCCTCTCCTATGGAACCAGCTCCCGATCTGGGTTCGGGGGGCAGAAACTGTAATCGCTTTCAAGAATGAACTTAAAACTCTTCTATTTGATAAAGCTTATAGTTAGGGAGAGAGGAGTCACAGTGTTCACCTAACTGGCCCACCTGCTTCTCTTCATAATTGTTAGATTAATAATACAAAACAAAGTCGAGGGAGGCAGGCCAGCCAAGCCCGATATGGCAGGGGGAAGAGTTCTAAGCCCGAAAAAGCTACCTCTCCTTATGACCTGTCTCTCTTAGTTACGCGGTTATAGTTACGCTGTTATAGTTCTAGACTGCCGGGGGACTTCCTTCCTTTGACACACTGAGCTGCTCTCTCCTCTCCCTTTCTATTACTATTACTATTTGTGTGTATCCAGTCCCAGAAATGCTTGTTACTAATCCTAGCTTCTGGGGAGTTTACTCCCCAGAGTCCTTATGTTTTTTCCCCCAGCGTATTTCCTTGGAGAACGTTGGCACCAAGATCCTGGTTCCAGCTGTCGCCGTGGTCCTGCTGCACTCCCTGCCGAGCTCAGTGGTGCCCTGCAATGTCATGCTGCTTCCTGCTGAACCCTGCAGCTCCCCGCTACATCCAGTCACTGTTCCATTATTAATGTGACTATTATCGCCACTGTTCATCACACCCCCAACCGGCCCGTCAGACACCGCCTACCAAGAGCCTGGGTCTGTCCGAGGTTTCTTCCCAAGAGGGAGTTTTTCCTCGACACTGTCGCACTGCTTGCTCTTGAGGGAATTACTGTAATTGTTGGAATTGTTGGGGCTTTGTAAATTATAGAGTGTGGTCTAGACCTACTCTATCTGTAAAGTGTCTCGAGATAACTCTTGTTATGATTTGATACTATAAATAAAATTGAATTGAATTACTACTGGATGATATTGTACCTTGGTGTGGTCATCAGTTATTGTGGTTTCAGTTAGTCCTTAAACGGGAAAGGGAAACTATTCGGCTTCATCACAGTGTTGTGTTGTAATGTTTGTGAAATACACTTTGACCATAAATGTATGCAGATTGGATTAATACTGGAAACAAAAGCAGTGAGCGCAGCTGCTTGACACTGAGGTCCAACAATCTTAACAGAACTAAAGACAAAGAGCTCACTCACTCTGGCCGACTAAAGTGCCACAACCTGAGCAAATGAACTAACTTCTTCAAACTACAACCTCTCTGAGGTCCACGTTGACATTCAGGTAACGTAAACATGTAACCGTTAGGCCTGTACTGGAACTTCACATTTTGGCGCCAAATATGACAAAGACCTCAGTCAATAAACACCTGCTGCATCAGATGGACTCAGAAATTACATTATAATAGTCAACGTTTATTAATACGGCCAGCTAGTCATCAATCTAAATTTTCTAAAACGACAGGATTGTTAACCTGACGCTAATAGGGGAGTTGACTAAATCACTGACAGCCTAGCTGTACTCTGCTATGTTACACTGGTTAACTAACGTTGGCTTGTTTACCTAGCTAAGTTAACTAAAGTTAACTGAGAGCTAGCTACCAGCTAACGTTAGCTAACCGCTTCACGCCGTTTCACCGACTCAAGCAAGGCATGCAAGTTTCGGTTGCGTGTTCCAGTCAGATGGAGGTAGCAGATCCGTCGCTGTCAATTCATGACTGGTAAATCGGTAAAACACACATTATTGACAAATGGCACTAAAGCTAACTGAGGCCTGGTCAGTCACAACAGAAAACAGCTCACCTCGCTTGATCACATGCATGCTGGCAAAGTGTGATGTTAATCGTCTCCCGTGAAAACAGCAGCTGTCCAGCTACAACGTAATCGTCTCCTCGGTGCAGCAGGACCACGAACTCCGTCCAGACCCAGTAGAGAAAGCGCGAATGACTCCAAATTCCCGCTAACGTTATATTTGTACGGAAGGCGTAACTGCCGTGAGCAGAGATGGACGGGCGCTTTGACCAATCCACAGCAAGAGAACGCGGGACTTTATGTTTGAGGACCAATCACAACAGTTTTTAGAATGTCAACTTCCTTTTCCGCTCATTTTCCCGGACGCAAAATTACGAATCCCACTATGGCCACGCCAAGACCCGCCCTACGAAGCAGCTCGATTGGTTGGGGTTAGGCATTTCACCTCGAGTGGTTAAGGTTAGGGGATTGGTCAGGGGATAGGACCTGTACATGTAAGCATGGACGCCTGGCCAATAGTAGTGTGTGAACGCTATTGAAGGTTGGGTCTTGGCGTGGCCATAGTGGGATTCGTATCGCCGGACAGAAATCTGGCGGGACAAATAAGTAGGTCATATAACATGTTTAGTTTTGTTCTAACCTGACGCAAGAGTACTAATTAGCATTCACATAAGGCACAAGAATGTATCCACTCTATATTCTTACACATGTTTCTGGACTACATCCACCATTTCTGGAATTCATTACAAATACAGTCTCACTCCCAGGGAATACACCAAATCAAATATTCCTGCAAACGAAAGCAAGCCAGGGAACAAAAAGAAGAGAACTGTGAAATGATTTGGGTGGATATGTAAGGAAAACGATTATATTTAAAACATTATTTAGTACTGCAGATCTTTCATGTACAAAATCATACCCATACGTTGAATAGAGGTTCCTGTAGTAAGAATATTAGAAATTAATAAACGTATAATTTGTTCTGATAGTTACCATAATCACATATATTATATAATAGGGTGATCAATATGTTTATGACAGATTAGTTTGACACTGAATGTAAAATAAAAATTATAACGCATCTTTTTGTTTACACGAGGGAAATGGTTGATGTTTTCTTTGCTTGCTGCTATTTATCTGGGACCACTTATGATATACTCTGATTCATGTACTGGACTGATTTATTTGTTTTCTAATATTTAATCAAAGAAAATGATTATAAACAACTGTACACTAATTTCTATTCCGCTAACAATACATCAGAATTATTTGTTGATTATATTTTGTATTAATAATCTGATTATGCAAAGTAACTACAGCTTTAAAATAAGTTAAGTAAGTACAGTATTTGCCTCCAAAAGTATAAAGTAGCATAAAATGAAACTATAACTATAACTACAAATAACTTAATTAAATTTACTTGAGTAAATGTACTTGTCCCTTTGCACCACTGCTTGCATTTTAAATTTGTATTGAATTTAATTTGACGTAGTTCCTTGTCCCGACCAGAAGGTGGCAGTAGCGCACCACAAAGCGTTTTGCCGACCACAATAAAAAACATAAAATAAGTTACGCCATAATTTGGCCAGAGAACCAAACACACGAAGATGATGTCCCGTAGCCTTCAGAGACGGTTTGTCATAATACATCAATGCCCGTAATGGGAAGACGTTGTATTTGTACATATTTAAATTGACTAACGTTACTGTACCGGAATAGTTATAACAAGTTTGCTGCGTGATCTCTTTGTTGCAGTTTTTCTCATTAGTAGCTGTTGGATGAACATTAGTTTAACACAGTAATAGTTGCTGCTCGCTAAACACAAGAAGCTAAAAAAAAAAAGAAAAAAGAATTCACCTGTTTCAGTGTAAATTATTATAATGTATCATGCATTAATTTTATCAAAGCAACCCTAAAGCCAATATCGCCTTTAAAGAACTGGGCTGCAGGAGTCACTGAAGATTGGAACCGCATAAAACAGACTATGAAATGCGAAAGATATGGATCATTTTGTTGAAACAGGACTGACGTTACACACTGATGCAAATGTAACCGTGTTGACTGACAGTCGGTTTCCCCTCGAGGCTGATTCAGCTCAGAGCCAGCCTCGACTTCCTGTGTGAATATCCCTCCTACATGCTCCACAAGCCGGTTGGGACACGTAGCTGTAAAGGACTGCCTGCTCGACGCAGTTTCTCCCAGTCATGTCCAGGTCCAGTCGGCGGTACAAGCCTCTGCAGCAGAGCAACGGCTCTCTCCCCGGCTGTGACCGGGTGCGGATGCCCCGGGCCCGGGTACTGCTGCTCTGCCTCTTCGGGGTTCTGGTGCTGGCGGTGGTGCTGGGAGTCTACCTGTCAAACGACACCACCGATGGACATGTGAATCGCATGCCAACCGCAGATCTGACCAAAGACAGGGTAAGAGTAATGGCATATACATAAACACAGACTCTCAATTAAAGGTCTAGAGAAGATCAGTGACAATGTTCATAAGGCTCCTATTGTGCTGAAACTAATAGTTGATTAATTGATGGACAGAAAAAAATCATTCCATTAATTTTCTAGGTTATTATTCAAAAACACAACTCCCAATTATTCTCTGGCTCCAGCTTTGACAATCGCTGCTTTTCTTTGTCTCGTGATAATAAACTTTAGTCTTTAAAGATCTCTTCCAGACATGTTTTTGGTATACTGTGTCTGATATGTTTTCTCCACAAAAAAAACTAAACATTTCCTTATTAAAAATTCATGAAATAACCTCCCTTATTGAAAAATCCAAAATCAATGAATATGCAAATATTGTTCATTTCAAAAGTTTTACCGCTGGACACAATATGTCTCCTACTTCACTGAAAAGTCCATTCCACATCACACTTGTGTTAGTTGCAGATTAGCTTCAAAACAAGTAGAGATGTCACAATGCATGTTTTAAACTCCAATTTAAGATGAGCACAAACAAACTTTCCCTCTTTGCAGATTAATGCGAAAACAGCCTTCTAGTGTCAAGCTCTGGACATACATCATTCTGGGTCAAACATCCAAGTGAAGTAACCAAAAGCAAAACACAATGTTGACTGGGGGGGGCAGTAGTATTAGTCAGACAAGTAGTCTGATACCATCATCTGGAACGTTATTCACTATTTTATGTAATTCTATGGACAAAACGTTTCAATCGAGAAAAGAATCAGCAGGATTAATACATTTTTATTATACAGTCCAACATCCCAAATGTGCCTCAAATGGCTTCAGGCTCTCAACTTAAATAAGGAAAACACACAAACAAAAATAACCTTTTTAATGGGAAAATAGGTAGGGCAACAGAGGGAGGCCCCTCCTCCACAGGGCTGGGTATCAGTCCTCAATATCTTTTTAAGCTATCGACCAAAATAACCCAGTAGTCGGTTACCAAACCTCTTCAGATAAACCACACCTGCTTTTGATGCTTTTTGTACCCGGATCTAGAAATAAATGACTAGTTAAATGTGGTTTTGCTTGCAGCCAATAACCAAGTATTCTTCAATTTAATGTGACGTGTGATTGGCCCACTACTACAGCAGCTTGTGGTGGAGTGGTGGTGGCATTTTACGCAACTGAATGCTTCCATTCACATGATGGGTATTGAATGAAGTAGAAAAAAAAGGTATTAAAATAAGTACTCTGTGGGTCTTGGTATCACTTTAGGGCACTGGTATTGTCGATACCAAGCCCTACTCCTTCAGTATGGACAGGCATGCAAGAGATGCCGCAGAATGTAGTGGACAGAAATGACAATTAAAATAAAAACTTTTAGGTGCTGCTAAACACTTGTCCGACCTGGACCATAAAACCTCTTCTGTACAAAAACGACCTGTTGTTACAGTTTGCTGCCTAACCTTTTGATGACAGAATACATTGTTTTTCCTGCTTTTCCTCTTCCTACATTTGCTTTTTTTTAATCATTAATCGCATCTCCCAGTTGTCCCACAAACCCAGTAAGTGCTCTCCGGCTCAGATCCGCCGTCTGGCCTCTCAGGTGGATGGTACCCGCCTATGGGAGACCCACCTGAGGCCCATCCTAATAGAGAGGCTCCCAGGGACACATGGCAGCCTGGCTGTACAGCAGGTGTGTACATATTTATAGTTTGATAGTTTATTCACCGGTTTACACATTTTCTTCACTCGTCTTTAATCCGCCCTCTCTGCTCTGCTTCAGCACATCACCTCCACTCTGTCCTCGCTGTCTGCTGGCTGGGCCATAGATTTGGACTCATTCCAGTCTTCGACCCCTCGTGGCCAGATCACGTTCACCAACATCGTTGCCACTTTGGATCCTTCGGCCCCTCGCAGACTGCTTCTGGCCTGCCACTACGACTCCAAGGCTCTGCCTCCAGACCCCCGGGCCCCAGAGAAGGTGTTTCTGGGGGCCAGTGACTCAGCAGTGCCCTGTGCTATGATCCTGGAGCTTGTCACCTCTCTGGATGCCCAGCTTATATCATTCAAACAGCAGGTAAATGCTCAGTTGTGTTTTGTTACATGCGTGTTGACGTCAGCAGTTGGAGCAGATGTTGACGGATTCATTTCCTGTGATCCGTCCTATGACAAAGAGAAAAGGAGATGCTGACAAGAGTATCTTCTCTCTCTTATTTTCTTCTTCTTATACTCTCATTTAATCCCACTGGCTCTGTGCCTGCAGTATGGGATAAAAAAAATGCTGACTCCAGCACCTTGTTTTCTTTGCAGCAGTCATCTGTAAATAGCAGTACCCCTCCAGAGGCTAGGATTTATGTAGTTACTGTAGCGATACACACTGCGACATCACTGCAGAAAGAGAAACTGGCATCAGTTGCTGCTTTTTGTGAAGCATTTTTTTTTTTTTTTTTTTTTCTTCCCTTCTTCTCTACTAGAAGCTTCCAGTGTCTCTCCAGCTGGTGTTTTTTGATGGGGAGGAGTCATTCGAAGAGTGGACGGCCACAGACTCACTGTACGGCTCCCGTCACATGGCTGAGCGCATGGCCAACACGCCTCACCCTGCAGGCTCCACACACACCACCATGCTTCAGGCTGTGGTGAGGAAACAGAAATGTGCATCCAGACACACTCTAAATTATGTATGAGAAGGTTGAATTTAGCAGACTGCCTAAACACAGCCCATTTTAAACTTAACAAAAGCAGCAGGTCTGTCATGTCTGTATGGACTGACCCTCCTTCTAAATATAGGAATTTAGGATGGGTCTGAATTTAAATTTAACAGCCCAAATCTAGTTACGATCTCTAACTTAACCCCTCCTGTCATGTATCTTAACACTGCTGTATATGTTTTCTTTACATATACATATACTGTACTGGGATTAAAAGGAAACTCAATATTCTGTAGCCATTTTGACTTTGCTTTTTCTCTCTAGGACCTCTTTGTGCTGTTAGACCTGCTCGGTGGTCCTGATCCACTAATTGCAAATCACTTTGATAACACGGCACGGTGGTTTGACCGTCTGATCGCTGCAGGTGAGGACTGGCTGTAACGTTTTCATGAATATTTTAAAATCCCCTCTCTGTTGTGGGCCCTAACTCTGCCTTCACCCTCGCTCTCAGAGAAGAGACTCCATCGGCAGGGTCTTTTGACGTCTCACCCCTCAGAGCAGACTTATTTCAGGAAGGATGTGTACCTCGGACCTGTGCAGGACGACCACATCCCCTTTCTTCACAAAGGTGAGTGATGGCATAGACTGCTGGAGATTTGTCGTAAGTATACGATATGCTGTCAGTCATCATCACTGTCTTCCACTTTCCTCTCCCTCCCCCCCCCCCACCCCCTCCACACTTACAGGTGTCCCGGTGCTACACGTCATCGCCACTCCCTTCCCACAATTCTGGCACACACTGGACGACACAGAGGAGAACATGCACCGCCCCACTGTGGTCAACCTGACCAAAATCATGGCTGTGTTTCTGGCAGAATATCTGGGCTTCTGAACACAAACACTGACAAGTATTTATGGCGAAGGTGCTCACTTTTTACCCCGTACTGGAGTACGAGTGCTGTTTGTCACACTGATGGCAAATAATTGCAAAATGACCAGCATTAATTGGACCCAAATGCACAAGAGAAGAACCTTAAATGAACTAAACTGTTATGTTGAATACCAGCTAAAACTTTACCAAAGACTTGGCCCTGCTGGACTGACCAGACTACTTGGTTTCATGTGAGAGATGAACTGGAGACGCCTGTCCTAATGTCTGGGCATGGGATGTGGCTACAAAGAGTCTTAATTAAAATGTTAATAGTTCTTGGATCATGGTACCAGAGGAACGGTTGGGGAAAGTTTGTGAATTTAAAGGCACTCTAAATTATTCTTCATTCCTGTGAAAAAAGAAACCATACCCCTAACATTTATTTCCCCCGTTAATCCGATTTAGATGCACTAATGTCTTCTTAAAGACAGACTTTGTAATGAGTTGAGATCTCAGAGATTTTGTGAACACTGTGTCCTATCTGTGAATAATTATTTGCCTTTACTTGATTTATCCTCTTGGCCTTACAACCTGTATGACCAATGTGGCTATACTGCACATTTTGTGTCAGTTTAATGATGTTATTAGAGTGAAAATCCAACAAATGTCATTTTACACCATGTGAAAGGTAGAGTGAAAAGTCGGCAATAAAGTAAAAATGGTTTTATTCCGTTTCTCTTAGAATTTGATGCACTTTTGGAAAGTCAAAAACATAAACTATTACAAAATATTAGTACATGCAGAGACATTTTACCAGTATATAGTTCAGTCTTATCCTCATGTTTTGATAACAAACTTTAATAAGCTTGCAAAGTATTGAAAGAAAATGGACTTTACATTCAAGAAGGAGCAAAACAGTTTTTGTAAGTGTTACTATTCAAAAAGAAATGTCACAAATTAAACAATTGAAGGGCAGACTCAAATGAAGCCTACACACGTGATGTAGAGGAGGTGGAGAGTGGTGTAAGGGATGTGGGCTTCTTGGAGGTGATAAGTCATTGTCAGAGGAAGGGTGGACTTGTCCTGAAGTTCCTCCAGAGCTAGATATCTGGAAACTGAATGAAGAGACGAGGAGAATCACAACATTGCATCTGATCCGGTCTAACACCACTGTTCAATCTTTCATCATGTCTGATTTTAAACCACAAGAGGGTGATGTTGTGCAACAGAAAGTTAAAAATGTACAACATCCATTTGATTTTTACATGATTTCTGACTGTTTCAAGTGTGGCTCTATACTTTGCAGATGTTCATGTTGCATTGAGAGACAGACCAATAGGTCTACTTTCACCTGGTCTCAGGACTGGACAAAGAGAACACTTACAACAATGGCAAAATCATTAATGGACTACAAGGTCTGTGCTTGAAATTTTATAATTCTTACAATTTTACTAAATTAATATATATTATATTTTTATATTAATATGTATCGCCAGAAAATGGAGAGAGAAGAACTAATACCACACTGTAAAACTCTGTTACAAGTAAAGGTCCTGCATTGAAAATTATAAAACTAAAAGTACTCACTGCAGGAAAATCCTCACATTTTAAAAACCAGAAACAATCAAAACAGTTCTGTCATTCAACTAAGTGTTAAACCGGCTGATCATTCGATCTCTACCCGCATACTGAGGCCCCTTCTCCTGAGGAAACAAACTTGTTTAAGTGTTTAAACACTTGATTATACGTCTGATTAATTTGCCATATCATGCCAAGTATGTAGCCTATAGGTTAAATAATTATTTAATAATTATAATTAAGTATAAACTATTTAATTTGGTCACCGTGTATCCATCCACTTCCTGTGGTTGTGGTGATGAGTGCAGCTTTACTAACTTGTTAAAGCTGGGGTAGGCCGTTTTCTGGAAAAGGCAAAAAAAACTCCAGAATTTAAAAATACAGCCCTCCTCCTGCAGCTCTCCCCTCTCTATCCTAAGCCCCTCCCGATGGTGATTGTGATCCCGATGCCATTTATTGGCAATTCTGTGACAATTACCGTCCTGTTTTCTTTGCAAACTTTTGGGCCTATAAACCCCTTTTGAGATGACATACTGTAATTCAACGCTCTAGTGGGCATAATAACAGCAAAATAAAACGTGTCATATCATCAAAGTGCTTCAACAAGACCGTAACCCTGAAAGCAACCTGCTGACCTCTCTGTCACTGACCCGTTAACATCCGTGGTTCGGTCCCTCTGCCTGCGGTTCTTGAACCAGTTGCCGACCTGAGTGGTTGTCAGGCCCGTGGCTGCTGCTAGCTCCCGTTTCTCCCGGGTAGAGGGATAGGGTTTATGGCGGTACCACTCCCGGAGTATGCTCCGTGATTTTTCCTGTTGGTAAATTAAATAAATAAAGTGAAGCCTAAACGTTTTTTTTTATACACAAAGACATACACCAACAGGTTTAAAGTATCTATGTAAAATAGGTTTTGCTATTCAACATTTATTTATGTATTCATGATGAATTGATATTGTTTAAAATTTAAACAGTGGCCAAAACCCTTCCAGCAAAAATGTTTCATATTTGACCACCATTGTAACTTTCCTAGTGGTGGAAAAGTGGTCAGATCAGATGCTTAACTAAAGTGAAAATAGCAGCCTACCACCACACTAAGTGTGAAAATACTCCATTACAAGTGAAAGTCATGCCTACTAATTATACTAATTATAATAGTAGAAGTACTAATACAAAATGGCTCCTTTAATCAGTTTTATTGTTTATACAAATATCAACATTTAAAATTTGTAGCTGGTTGATGTAGAGTTACACAGATTAACTACCTTATATATATATATATATAGGCCTGCAAATAGTCATATTTTAGAAGATTATATATTTTTAAATGTGTCTGAATCAGAAAAATAACTAATTACAGCCTGATTATACATGTCAGATATAGTGGCATTAAAAACAATATTAATATTTCCATCTGAAATGTGGTAGAATAGAAATAAAATATAGCGTTTTATATAAATCTAAAATAAAGTAGAGATAGACAGACCATCTTACGCACACTGATCACAGGTAATCCAAATACATAATTGTCTCTTTCAACGTAGCACGTACCAGGACGCTAAATAACAGTTGGGGAGCACATTAAGGGTAAGATAAGACACCTACCTTAAAACAGTAGCTGGTCTCGTCTCCATCCCAGATGGTGTGTGGTAGAGGAAACTTCCTCCTTACGCGATACTTCCCCACAGCTCCCAGGGGCCGGCCCCTCTGCCTCTCGGCCTCCATGTAGTGGGCTCTGAGCCAGAGCTGCTGCAGGAGCGGGTGGCTGCGTGGGGAGAAGGGGAAACCCTCCAGCAGGGTGTAGAGGTCAGTGAATTGGCCCTGGTGAAAGGCCATTGCGGCTTTAGCTTTCAGCACGCTTTCCAGCTCCCCAGGGCAAACGGAGGAGGAGGAGGAGAGGGAAAGAGGAGGAAGAGTGCGGAGGAAGCCAGCAAGACGATCCATGCAACCGCTCTTCAGAAGGACCTCACACACACAAGCCACCTGCTCTGCTGTGAAGATCATCGCTGTGGAAACAGCCCCAAAAAATCCTGAGATGTGAGTTTGACCAAAGTCTGTGTGAAGATATCTTCTAACAACCTCTTTTAAGTTTGTGCTGGAGCGAGCTGAAGTCTCTGTGGAGTATTGTGACCGTCCTGTGGATGAACAAGTGAACGTGTGTGTGTGTTTATCATTACTCATCATGCCCTGGCAGAATAGAATCATAGGTAACCTGAGACCAATAAGGTTATAACAACAAACCATACATCCTTTCTTCTCTTGTACAAACACCCAGAGAGAGAGAGAGAGAGAGAGAGAGAGAGAGAGAGAGAGAGAGAGAGAGAGAGAGAGAGAGAGAGAGAGAGAGAGAGAGAGAGAGAGAGAGAGAGAGAGAATGATGGCTTTGCCGTGCAGAAAGAAAACTCATTTGAATAAAATTTTCTTGCCAAATCAGAAGCAAAATCCTCAGACAAATAGTTTTACTTCTAACAATAATTTACAGTTTCCTCCACTCATAATAATAATAATAGTAATAAAAGCCAAACCTTTTTTGTAAATGTAGTTTATTACAACATTATGTAATATAAAAAATAGATGCATTTGAATACAAAAAAAATGAGAAAACAAGAACATTGAATGACAGACACAAACGATCCCTTTCACAACTATCAAAAAGTTGATCAAAATACATTATCTTTGGTTAAATCTGGAGTCATATGTGTCAGGTAGGAGAGTAAAAACATATCCCGGGCTACAAACAAACAGGGGTACAAATGTGCATAAGCCCACAGAGGCTTTAATGTCTATATACTTTGGTAAGAAATGGCTCATATAATCAAACACAGGCTACTAGATTTTACATATTGGACACGTTTCCCTTTACCCCTAACTACTAGTTTAAAATTTCAGTAAAATTCAGACTAAAATTAATTTGACCAAGATACCTTGGACAAATAATCTACCAACCCAAAGGCCACTGGGGAAAAAAATGATCTTAACATTTATTAACGGGGTGACCTACTGGATTTGAAAATCAAAAACTAAAATTGATGTAATAACTGTAGTCTAAGATTGTAAAACTTACACAACAATGTGACCTTCCAAGTGAAAATGAATATCATTTTCTGTATGCGTTTTTCCACAAGGACTCATTTTCTTACTGATTGATACATGCTTTAAATAGATTAAATGTACAAAAAACACAAACAACATACTTTTAAAATAAGAAACACAAAGGCCTTATTGTAACTAGATGCGACAAGGAAGTGTATTTTTGTGTACCATAATTGACCGCTACCTGTGTTATGACATGACAGTACAATGAGGAGCATTTTTAGGTTTTAACTGAAGGAGCTGTTCTATCAATTTATGACAGATTTCATCAGGCAATCGGTATCTGTTTCTGGGGATTATTAATGTCCAATTAATAAAGGATAGGACATTTCACAACAGAATATGAGTCGAACCACTGTCATAACAACACGGCAGCGCAGCGTAAACATTGTGTAAATGAAAGGTGCAAAATATACAAATAGAGGAGATTGAGCCATGACTATGCAACCAAATGTGTCACATTATATTTCATTGGAGATCAAACAGACAGAAATTTGGGTATTCATAAAAGTCCATAAATTACATCCCAAAATTTGGTTGGGGTGTATAGCACTTATAAAACTGTGTAGAAAGTCAAAACATTTTTTTTCAAAACATCAAACCTGTAAGATTTAATATAAGGCACTTATCAATATCGACAAACGGAGATTTTTGGATCACAGCAAACATTTTAGTGTCATGCTTCATTTAAAATCTCAGTATTTAAAAGCTTTTTTCTCATCTCCCAAGTGTACTGGCTTTTCAACTCAGTCATTGTGCCACATAGTGTCCTATATAGAACTAAACATGCATTGCATAGAGTATATACCCTTTTATTTCCTGTGTTATAGTTTTATTAATGGAGGGCATCATTCGCACTTAAAAAGTGCAGAAAGTCATTTAAAATAGACTGATGAACACAGTTTGGCAGTATGTTTCAACCCAGATTTCAGTAACTTAAAAGAAATAAAATACTGCTGTATAGCCCTTGAAGCTATGATGCAATAATGGTTTCACATAAAACTTAACTGGGTTCGGTTAGCGAAGAATACAATCTTTACTATATTCCTGGAGTGTTGGTAGAATACATCCTGAATCTCGGAGTTCTGGGCAGGCAGGCAAACGTCAACTATTTCTAGATGTATGCCTTTGCCAGATAGTCCGGTGGATAGTTACTGCGGTGGATCCACAACAAGCTACTCCTACAGCCAGCAAAAACCCCAGACATCTTTTCCAAGTACAGCTGAACTTGGTCTGTAGTCCACTGCAAAGAAGAGCTGAGAGAACCGACAAAGCCATAATGCCTTGCATAATATAGTCTTTTCTTTTTAAACACCAGGACCTGTAACTGGGTCAAGCAGACTAAGCAGAGTAAGTTCTTTTGTCTGCATCTGATAAAACGGATAAGGCAAATACGGATTTGCGGAAAAAACTTTGAGACGCTTGTGCACATCCCATAGAACTCTGCCCATCCATGTGAAATAGAGCTGCAGAGGATTTATCTCCAAAGTGTCAGCTAAGAACATGATGGTATGAGGCCCTACTGAGAGAGCATCATTGCTGTACAAGTCAGAACCTGAACTGACTGTAAAAAAAAACAAAAAAAAACATTTGGCTCTTAGGAGGATTGACAATGTGGAATACAATCTTTCAGACAGCAGAGACTGCAACCTACTGCTTGTTTAATCTTTTCTGTTTTTAGAGACACTGGGTTGCCGACCAGCAAGGTAAACAAACTACAAGCCCAGGTCATCATCCACAGGGACAGACTGGAGCTGAGTAAGAATCTTGGAGTCCCCATCCATCTCCTCTGGATTCCTCAGTGCCGAGTTGGCTTCCACGTCCTGCTCTGGCGAAGGGCTTCCCAGAAGCAGCGACTCTCCTCCAGGTAGGCCTAACAAAGCCGGGTCTACAGGTAGGTCCCCCTTGCCGCGGACATCAAACAGAGTTAGACTAGCTGAAGTGGAGAGGGGCACAGGGCTCCAGGCTGGTTGGGACAACTGGATGTTGGGTGTCGCCCCACTGTACATAGGACTGAGGGTAAGCATACTCTCTGGAGTCAAAGTATTTGGCGTGGTAGGAGTGACTGGATGGTCCGGTGGATGAGGGGAGGGGGCGGCAGGTGTCCCAGTCTCTGGAGCACAGTACGGTGGAGACGAGTTGATGAAGTTTAGGGGAGATGATGTGAGGCCACTGGGGGTCGGGCCTGAGGTGGTTGAGACGACAGGAGGGGTGAAGGGGGTTAGAACATGACTCAATCCATTTAGAGAGATGGGTGAAGCCTCTGGGACTGGTTTAAGCGGCAACCTGGCTAGTTGGATGCCTGCTGGGATGGTCAGAATCAGCTTGCCTTGCTGGACACTCAGGTAGGGGCTTCCACCGAGGAGAAGGTTACCTACAGTGGTGATAAATTGACAGCAATCAAGACCAAGTAACAACATCGAACAAGGGGTGCACCAATACGAGCCCCATCATACTTCTTTGAGGCAGCAAAATAATTTACAGACCAATACTTAAAATGACACGTTTTACACAATAAACATCTGCTGCAAGGAAAAATCCGTCAATCAGGCATTAATAATCTGTCCTGATATTCTGTTTATTTCAATTTTTTATAAATAAATGCCGTGTATAGTACAATTGTTTTTTTCCTTAACTTTCTACAGTTAAAGGTGCTCTATTTGTTTTGTGTCAGAACAACCCTAACCCTAACAATCAGTCGATCAAACATTAATTGGCAACTATCGACTTTTCATTATGATATTATTTAAGCAAAAACGCTGAGTTGTGATGGTTTTCTGCTTTTCTTTGTCTAATCTGAAAATAAACTGAATATATATGAAGGTATTGGACTGATGGAAAGACAAAACAAGTAACATGACGACAACACCCTGGGCAACAAACTTTGAGGTGCATTTCTTCTTTTCAGACATTTTATAGACCAAATAAATAATTGATTTATTGAGAAAATAATTAGCAGATTAATAAATAATGAAAAACAATTTAGTAGTTCCAGTCTTGGAATATTTCATCTCATTGTGTATTATGGCTATAACTACTGGTAATTTAGCAATTACTAGTGTCAAATGACTCTGCATCAGCTAATCAAAGTAATAAAATATATATATATATTTTTTTTTATACTTTGACTCTTTTTTTGGGGGGGAAAAAATCATGCACCTTCAGTATAAAACAAATGAAAACAATTAAAGAGTAACTTATTTTCATTGTTGATTAATCAACTGCTTATTGACTCTATTAGTCGCTTAGTCAGTTGTTTTGTCTGACCAATAGTCCAAATCCCAAATATATTCAGTTTAATATTATATATGACAATTTCATAACCATAACTTGTATGCTAAACCGTTTGAGTTGAGTTAATTTTCTAATCGTTTCAGCTCTGCTTGCTACATTTATTCACAAATAATGAATTCAGTGTACCTGAAGGAGCAGAGGGCAGCTGAATGATCCCAGAGTTGAGGAGCTGCACACCAGGGGCCATGCTGGTTGGGGGACCCACACTCTGAATGGGCCTCAGCTGGTTTATCCTGAGAGGACCCTGTGCGACCCCTGCAGGAGCTGAAGTCAGGATCTGGAAGGGCACTCCAGCAGAGGGGATGGAGAGAGGACTGGCAGGTACCACTTGGGGGAAGGAGATGGTGGTAGAAGTTTGGATGGGCGAGACTGGGACCAGCTGAGGCATGGAGAGGGGGACTAACTGTGCTGCTGTGGTGCCTTTGGCCTGGGGGACTGGGACTACTTGTGTCGGGGAAGAGATGGAAATAACCTGTGGGACTTGGATTTTGCTGGGTGAGGAGTTTGTGCTTTGGTCCCCTAGCTGGTGTACCGTTCGCTGTGGGAGCTGATTGTTGTTAAGCTGTGAGATAGAAACTATGGTTGTGGCCCCTTCAGGCAAAGTTGTTGAAGCTTCCTGCTGCTGTTGCACCAGTCTGTTGCTTGTGTTCACTGTCTGGTCTTGGAACTGGGGAGATGGCGAGGTGAGGGGGGATACTGGGACCAACTGGGGGCATTGGGAAACCTGGGCCCCTGAAGAGTGCTGGACCAGCTGGGATACTGGTATGCCCTGGATGGAAGGCACAACCTGTGGCAGAGAGAAGACCTGAGGGGTGGAGCTGCTGGAGGAAACCACAGAGCTAGAAGGGTTTAAGTGGGAGCTAGCAGAGGCTAAGAAAACATACTCCCCTTGCTGACTGGAGAGAGGCACAGCAGAACTGGAGAATACCATGCCTCCTGACGACATAGAGGTCGGGAGGGTGAGAGACTCGTGGCGTTGGGTGTTTTGTGTTAAGACTAGTGAGGGGAGCCTGGTTGGGAAGGACAGAGTTGGTGAGGAGGGAGATGAAGAAGAGGAAGATACTGTCTGAATGCTGCCCTCTGATTCAGGGACACCGATGAAATCCATTGCATTGTCGCTCTCGGTTTTAGTTTGTAGAGGAAGAGAGATGATGGATGGAGGGTACGAGACGGGTGTGGTGTTAGTACTAAAAACAACTGCTGGAAGAGTGCTCGGCTTGGCCTCCATGGCCGAAACCTCCTGCTGTGCCATAGAAACTGCTTGCTGCTGCACACTGATACTAGGTTTGGTTATTACCTGAGCCCCATTCAGTATTAAAGGAGAGTTGGTTGCAACAGGACTCAGTGTGACTGTCTGGCAATCTCCTAAGCTTAGACCATTAATTATGACACCAGCACCCGTACTGGAGATCAGGGAATTTCCATTAAGTAGTAATGGCTGAGAGGCTGTGAGGAAGCCACCGGACCCGTTGAGGATGAGCTGGCCTCCCGTACTGCTGGGGACGGCAGAGAGAGAGATGATGGAAGCTGTGGAGCCAGCAGCCTCCTCTGGTTTGTCAGGGGTGTCGTCCATAGGGCTCGCCTCATCCTCAGTGCTGTGGTTTCCATCAGACTCACTGGAACGGGGGGAAAATAAATGGGTCAAAAAGGGATGTGTGTGGCACTGAGCTTTATCAGTGCGCAACTTGAACACTGATAAACACAAGCCATTTACTACCTTTGTAATATTTTAATCGTTTAAATGCTTTGAACTTATGACATTAGGTGATCTATGTTTTGCAAAGCAATGACTTCTGTTCAGGGACTACATTTTACTCACAAGTCTTATGGATTATGCATCGTTAGGATTTGATGTTTTTGTTGTATGTCGTTAACCAACAGAATTAAGAGTCTGATAAATGAACAGGAAAAAATAGAGAGTATCTGCACACTAGGTTATAGCTCCCAAACTCTTTATCAGGCTGGCATGATGGCATCTGGTTGTTTAACATCATTTTTGACGTTAGTTTAGCTCTGACCAAAAATGTAATTTAGGTCTGACCAAAAATGTACTGACCAAAAATGTAATTTAGGTCTGACCAAAAATGTAATTTTCGTAGTTTTGTTAAGCCAATTCTGAAACATTTGCACTGTGGACAAGCATGCCCTCTGGGTAAATAACTCAATAAATAAATAAATAATAGTAACATTTTCATGATAACATCCACTATTAGTCTCCAAAAAATAAACCTATAAAACTTTCTATATATCTTCTATTTAAAATTTTCTCAAATCTGAGAAAAGCACACAAAAAGTATTTGCATGTTTAGCTTCAAATTAATTTCTAATGTGCCTACCTGTGTGTTATAAAATAGATTTTTTTAGTGGTTAACTTGTGATACGCTGGCAAAAATACTAACCAGTCCAGTTGTCATATTGAATCTAGAGTTGCAAAGATTAATCGATTAGTTGTCAACTTTTAAATTAATCACCAACTATTTTGATAATCGATTAGTCGGTTTGAGAAATTTTTTAAGACAAAAGTAAAAATTCTTTTGATTCCAGCTTCTTAAATGTGAATATTTTCTAGTTTCTTCTCTCCTCTGTGACAGTAAACTGAATATCTTTGAGTTGTGGACAAAACAAGACATCTGAGGACATCATCTTAGGCTTTTGGGAAACACCGATCCACATTTTTCACCATTTTCTGACATTTTATAGACCAAACAACTAATCAAATAATTGAGAAAATAATCAACAGATTAATTGACTATGAAAATAATCGTTAGTTGCAGCCCTAATTGAATCCTTCTCAACCTTTCCTGGTCATCTTTACCATCTTATCTACAAAACTGACCATATTCTGCAGTGGATCAGTACAGAACTCTCTCTGTGCAGAAAGTGAGACAAAGCTGGATCAGATTCCCAGAAGCTCTTTTAGGGCGTGTATACTTGGTTCCTGTGTGTTACAATATATAGCAGCCTGGTCAACTATGCAGATTGTCTGCCAGACCCCCACAAACCCTCTGATAAGGTAAGTCTGCTGTATTCTGTCTTATCTCCTCACAACTTGCCCGCCCCTCCCTACTTGGTGAAATAGTGGCTCTGAGATTTCAGATTGTGTGAAATCAACTTAAAAAGGATTTTTTTCTTTTCACCACCCCCATCTTCCCTAATTTAAGCTTTTACTCTAACCTCGGTCACCCTGCAGGCCCTATGCAGCGGTGCAGGGTTTCAGGAAACTTGAGCCATGGTGGGCGCCTGGATCTCACATTTCACAACAAAGCAACATGCTCCTGGTCTCAGACCTGTGTGGCTTTACTGCTGTCAAAAGTCAGCCCCCCTGTCCATCTTCTTACTTGATGCAACGTTTTTCAGTTGTTAGTTTTGTAACTTTGAAGTTTACTCTTTCTATGCTGCCCTGTGTAGGCCTGCAGGTCTTTTTTGACGATTAAGGTATGGTGGTAGTTTCAGCGACTGTTCTGAGCGATTGGTAATGTCTTAAAACCCAACACAAAGTAACGAGCTTGTAACTTTCAAATAAACAAAGGAAAGTATAACACCGCTGTCGCCTGGACAATGGCTTCTGTATTTCACCTAACTCAATCCATAAAGTCATCTAGCGTTTAAGAATGCAACAAATGTGTTCCCAGTGTTGTTCTTGCCTTTTGCTGTGGGTCCCGGACGGGGTCCTGTCCCTCTGCCTGCGGTTCTTGAACCAGTTGCTGACCTGTGTGAGGGACAGTCCGGTGACTTTGGCAAGGTTTTTCTTCTCGTCCGGAGTGGGGTACCTGTTGCTCTTATAGCACTCTTTCAGGGCATTTCGGGACTTTTCTTTGAAGCAGTACACGGTCTCCTCTCCGTCCCAGATAGTTTTGGGCAGGGGGAACTTCTTCCTGAGCCGGTACTTGTCCACTGCGCCCAGGCTGCGGCCCCGGGACCTCTCCGCCTCCTTGTAGCGGGCTTTCAGGTACAGGTCCTGCAGGAACCCATGGTTAGACGGGTGGAAGTCGTAGCTCTCCAGGATGGCGTACAGCTCCTTGAATTCTTCCCTGTGGAAAGCCACCAATGCCTGGGCCTTCAGCACGGTCTCGTTGCCACGTAGCAGATCGGACGAAGGAGGTATGGTGGATAGAAACCTCCACAGGCGATCCACATTGCCCGCCTGCAGAAGGGCCTCGCAGAGACATGCTACTTGGTCAGTGGAAAAATTCAGAGCCGACTTTTGGAAACTTTGGAGTAATTGTTCCGAAATTTGCACCGTATCGTTCTCTTCTTTGGACTCCGTTGCCGTTGGCTCCTCTGGGCTGTTCTCAGATTGTTCTGTAGACTCCAAAGACAAGGAAGCCATTTTTTACTTTAACTTTTTTTTTTTCTCTCCAGTAGTTCCTCCTCCTCCTCCTCTCTCTCTCTCCCTCCCTCCCTGCAGCGCAGCTCTCTCCCGTTCTCCGCCAGACCACCAAACCATGAATGTGCCTGCGAAGTAGAGGCCACGCCCTTTTCTAAACTAATTTAGCCTAGTGTCTTTGTTTTAAAGTTACTTTATGCTATTTAGGCCAATCTTTATATGTTATAATAGTATTCAGATGTGAAGATAATAATACATTATTCTTTACTAGCTCTAGCTCTACCAAGTTGGATCATGTTGGATCCATGGACTGTTTTGTCTATGGTTGGATCAAACTTGTTCATTGGCAATAAATGACATTTCTCAAGCTAATGTGGAATATGGAACAAGTATTAATAGAGATCTTTCACTTGGGTAAAAGTATTATCATTTCTATATAAAAATACTCCACTTCAAGTAAAAGTCCTGCATTGCATGCTTTTACTTAAAGCTGGGGTAGGCAGTTTTCTGGAAAGGACAAACCCCCTCCAGAATTTGAAAATACAGCCCTCCTCTTGCAGCTCTCCCCTCTATCTCCTAAGCCCCTGTGCTTTATACAGTAACCTGTATAGATATAAAATATATATGTTTTATATCTATATGTAACCTGTAGGAGTAGGCCTAATAATTATTAATTTCATCCATCCCCATCAATATTGTTATCCTGATTCCATTATATATATATATATATATATATATATATAAAAATTCTATGAGAATTGCCATCCTATTTTCTTTGCAAATGTGTGGGCCTGTAAAGCCATTGGAGGTGACAAACTGTGATTCGATGCTATGGTAAGCAGAAGGCAAAACTATTAGCAACATTTTCTCTCCATTTCTGAAATGCTTCACCAATATTAACACGTTTAATTGCGTTTATTGTCAGACTCTCTTTTAGACTCTTAACAATGAAAATTGTTAATTGCAGCCCTAAGTTAAAGTGCTAATTAGGTGGCAGAATGGCCACCTTCAGAATAAAATACTGTAGGTAACAGTTTGTCTTTTTATTTTCAGGTGGATCTATTGAGGGACTTGTCATCATGAGCTGGACAGCAGTGAACCATCTGCAGCTCTTTGTGGAAACATGTTGAAGGATATAACACCATCACATTGGACTGAAAGTTGCTGCTGCTCTCTGGGCTGAACTTGCCGGAAAAATTAGAATGTTGTCAAAAGACAGGACAATGTTCTTAATTTAAAAAATGTTTAAATAAAATATTTTTTTAAATTAAGAACATTGTTTGGATTGCCTTTTGATTTGTATTTGTTATTCTGAAGTATACCTTATTGGTAATACAACATTAGTAACTGATTATTATATAATATTATTTATAATAGTAATAATCAATAATAAAGTAACAATTAACAGTAATATATCAATATTAATAAAACTGCATATTACAGTACAATACCAGCAAATTACAAAATTCCATAAAAATGTAGTAAAATACAGTTTTGTAGTAATACAGTATTGTTATATACTGTAAATTGCATTACAGTACAGCTACAGTAGTTTACTGTAAAATCAAAATACAGATACTGTGCTGCCAGTAACTTACTGTAAATAGACAAGGAAATTGTTTACAGGATGGGTTAAATGCAAGGGGGTAATCTTCGCTTCAGAACTCGAACCTCCGATGGCGCTATTTTGTTGCTACAAAGGTATCACCTCCTGTTAGCATTCCACTGACCGCCATTTTTTTTTTACGTCACTTGACTGCGAATAACTTTACATCTGAAGCATTTAAAGACTCTATTTGTCCGTTGTTTAATTCTAAAGAAACACGACAATATATAAAAGGCTCCATTACCTTGTACCTCACGTTATGGCTCCGTAGCAGACGTTTTTGTAAAAATAGGCTAATGATTGTGTCATAACCAAGTGACTTACTGTCGCACAGTAGAGGAATTACCGTATAGTACGGGAGAAGCTCACAGGCAGTTTCAACTTACATTAGCTGTTTAGGTTTAATTACGAATGTTAACTAGCATGTTAGTGAGCAATAATTAGGCTGTGCTTATGTTATCTCCTTACATATACCTACGCTCTCCGTCTCTGTAAGATTGGGAATGATTGAGATTTCTCTTGGCACAGCTACCAGAAGACTTACAACTTTCAGACACGTTGCTCACGTCACATCTACGTTGTCTCTGTCAGTTGGAGGCTGCGCAGTAAAGGAAGTGATCACCGGAAAAGTGCTTCTAATAGCCTTCACTGGTCTCCGTCCAGAGCAACGGGGTCTATTGGTCCATTCTATACATGTCAATGGTTAAATGCAGTAATAGAATCTCACTTCATTGTACTGTGTGTCTTCGACGATTAAGAATAAAGTTTGATCCTTTGACACACTGAAGAAAATGGATGTTCTAGGATGCTTTCTCTCGCAAAAATCCAAACATTAACCATGTCACACATGCAAATTAGACCTGCTGTGTCATTGTGTGTGTTTGTACTGGCAGCATTTGCTTTAGGAAACCACCTCAGGTACACCAAAACTGGGACGACAACAAGTCTTACCTGAACAAACACAGAAACGCTGTCTTACAAAGGCCTTCATTTATTACAAATGTCTTATGTAAATCTCCTCTTTGAAAAACGCTTGAGGTCTGAATGTATGCATCTAACAAGCACTAATACTCTTTTATGTTATTGGTTGAACAGGAGCTGTCAGAGCGCACTTTCTGAACTGTGGCATGTATTTTACAGGAATCTAGATTTGCCAATACAAAGAACCATAGTCATTCTTAATCATAAAGGATATGTCTGCCTGGCTACAGAAACCCTTAGGGGAGTAGCCTACTATTAAAATAAATAAAAGTAAAATTATCAAAAAGTGACTACTGCCACAAATAAGAAAATATTCACGGGTTCCAGCTCTGGGAACTTGTGATGCTATATTAGGAGCAGTGGACAGCTATACATACAGCATCCAGGGAGCAACTTGGGGTTCAGTATCTTTCTCAGGGACACTTTGACATGTGGCCGGAGGAGCCTGGGGTTGTGTTTGAGGGGCAACCATTCTATCTCTGAGCCACATGTGTCTCTCTGCATTGAATATATATAGCAAAATACTTATGTCAGGTAAATTCATTGATTTTAGGGCAAGTTCAGAAGATACATTTTAAAAACTATTTTTGCTCTCTGTTATAATGATACAAACGGAATGCTTATATTTGTATAGACAGGTCTTAACCTGAACCTCGGATATTAATGAGAAACTGTGTGTCAGACAAAATTTAGCATGTTCTTCATGATTTATGTGCCACAATATGTGAGCATTAAGTGCAGATAAGGCATGAATGACGCCCAGCAGGTTTTACAGACCTCTATCTCCATCAACAACCATAGGAATGTAAATCTTCATTGTGGGACTGTGGGCTTGTCTCAGCCCTCCTCTGCTCCCCCCAGTCTGGTGTTTGGTTGTAGCTCTCAGCTTACTTTGATCTTCTCTTTTCTGCCCATACATGCTCTAGTCTGTTATCTGTGTTCAATGAAATAGGCTATGTCCATGAATAAAGAAAAGCTAGCTAGATTGCCTGGCAGGGAAATTGTTTCCCAATAGGCCTATCTATTCTTTTATTTCCATCAAACTGCAGCAGGACAAATAAGAATGTTTTCAGGGGATTTACAAAAAGGGGATTTACAAATGACAGCTCAGATCATTCCTCAAAAAAATTGTAGCACTATATGATTTCCTATTGTAGGCTACAATACTTTATTCTGTATAGGCTACATTAATGTAATGTGCAAATATCAAATATGTAGTCTATAATAGGTCGTTAGCTTCCAAACAATAGGAAAAATGCCTAGCTGAATTTGTCATGTTTAAAATATTCCTGATAAAAAAAAAGGTTGTTCGCCATAGTTTAGACTGGAGGTCTGATAGCGCCGCTGTGTGGTTGTTTCTACGGTCGCAGTTTAGCATTTAGTCCTGTCTGATGGTTGGTTTTACATCGTGTCAATCTACCGTTAAGTAGGCGGTACCGCAGCCACTCCGATATTGGTTGGTTTTGTTTAGCTCCTAATGTTATGGCGAGTGGATTGTGTCATTCAAAGGATAACCAGGAGAAGGAGCAGGTTACCCTCCCCGTCGTCGCCAAACCGTGTGGAATTTTGGAATTGATTTAATAGGGATTGCAGACGAGAGACCAGCGGCGACTAGGCGGCGAGTGCATACAAACATTTTCCGGCGGCGACGTGGCGACGGCGTATGTTTAGAATTCCCATCAAATTTACACCTACTAAAGACGTCTAAACTAAGTACGTCGCCTTACAAACGTGTGAAACACACACCTTCACTATCTAAAGACGTCTACGTCGTCAGGGTGACTTTTCCCCTAATATTGAACTAGAGTACAGTATATTGTCTTTGTTTAGATTCACATTTTGTTAGTGTTCTTTTGCTTACTTTCTGGTTCTTATGTGTTACTCATAATGTGTGGCTAATAATATCATCATGCTTATAAAAAAAGTATTAAACTGCTGAATGAACACTCGAAATGTCTCCATGGCAACAAGAGACAGATGCCGTTTGAACAACAATCATAAATAAAATAGCAATTTGGCATATTTAACCAAAATCAACAACAATCAGCAACTGTCTTATGCCTCCTTAGGACCGTAACGAAGGTATACTCACAAGATATATGATCAAAATCACAAAAATAACTTGCAGGGAGCTTGCAGCCTTAGTGATAGTTGCGTCCACTTGTTACCCAAAATGAACGTCAATTCACTCAAAAAATACAAACAAATTAACTATTAAGGGTATAAAACGTTAAAACAAATATGAAGGTGCTTGATTGACATTTACCCATTACATAATAAATAAGTCAGTGATTTGGCTGGTCTTAGCTAGGCCAACTAGCTAGATAAAGAACAGAGAGCCAGCCCACACAGCGAGACCGTGGTGCCTTTGACTCAAATCGATTTTTTTTTAATTGGGGGTCTCTGCAAAGATACTAAATAAAGAACTTACAGTATATTTCGGATTTTTATCAGAAACTGCTTTATTGGCCATGTAAGTGTAAACACAAGGGAATTTGAGTCTGGCTAGGTGTTGCTTTCAACACAGAAACAGACATAACGTTATGGCTAAAAACAAAGATAAACAAGGTAACGTTAAACATGAAGGTTTCACTACTATGTAGGCTACATATATAAGTTGTATATAATACAGTGTATACATGCATACATACACATACGTACATAAAGTTACATGTAAATAGATCTATTAAACTTATAAACAGTAAGGCAATTAGTGCCAATGATCCAGTAGATGGCGCCGATTTTCAATCAATGTTAGAGTTACGCATTCTTCCAACAGTGCGCAGGTCACATAAGCTGATGAGATACTACAATTTAATTCATCGTATTATTTTTATACTGTCAGTAGGCTACTTTTAGAGCAACTTGTATAATGGCTAAAGGGCCTGGAACATATATTGAATGAATTGAAATACTTTTAAACCTATAGGCTATAGTCTTACTGTATATTGAATTTGAATTCACTCAATCAATTTTATTTTTCAGGGGGGGAGGGGCACGTCTGGCGACGACGCTAGGTGTGGCGGCGTTCTTATCAACTACGATGTACACTGGCGACGGTGTAGTCAATCCACACGTTAGAGTCACACGACAGCCTCCTTCGGTAGGTTATCCGTGGCACTATCCACTCGCCATACTAATGTGATTGGTGTTTTGCAGTCTGGGCGTGGGCACGGATAGAACGTTCCAGAGCGAGCTGGTCCGGTGCGTAGTGCGATGTTATAATGTGCACCATAGGATGTGCACAAGCACAACACCAGAGAATGTCTAATAAGGGGAGAACTTCCACTCTCGGGAAAATTCTGGGTTAGTACAATGGGGCTAATAGGGAGTGAACAGGCTCTCCATAGACAGGCTCTGACAACACACACCATCTCCATTTCTAGCGTATAGTAAAAACGGCGGCATCTGCTGGCCACCACTGGTAATGCGTTGTATGGAATGGATGGATTTAATTTGACCATGATGGATTTAATTTGACCATGATGGATTTAACAGCTAGGCTAATCAGAATAGCCTAGGCTACATGTGGTTTTACTGCTTTCAGTGTTGTTATGTTAAAAATCCGTGACCTAGCTAACTGGTTGTCGGGGTAGTCAGGTGAGTTTTGGCGTGGGGCCATGGGCAGTGGTGAAATTAAGTAGGCTACATTAAGTAAGTAACCTAAAAATGTAAGGTAATTGTACTTTACTTTAATCTTTTCTTTTCATGCCACCTTCTACTTTCACTCCACTACATTTCAGAGAGAAACATTGTACTTTTTACTCCACTATATTAATATCTGACAGCTTTAGTTAACCGTTAGGCTAATTTACAAATTACGATTTTGCACACAAAACATTTAGTTTATAAAATACGATGTTTTATTATAAATTAAACTACCCAACAATCTAAAGTCCTTATGACATTTTCAATGCAGGACTTTTACTTGTAACAGCGTGTGGTAAGTATTTTACTTGACCTAAGTAAAGGATCTGAATAGCCTTACTTCAAATGAGAGAACAGACAGTTTAGAAAAAGAATTTGTTGAAGTCAATTTCATTCAAATCACAGGAAAAAGCACGTGGAGAAATTAATGTAACAGTGGCAACAGCGTTGCGATAACGCAATACAACAGAGAAATGTACACTCAGTCCAAGGAGTAGGCCTAGGAGCACAACACGGAAAGAGCAAGTAAGAAGGCTGAGAATATAGGCCACAGCAACCTAAACCGCACACCTCAAAGTTATAAAAAGGAAACCCATAGTGTTGGTTTTACTCTGTTGGTTCGGTAGATTTCACTTAATCGTGTGGTGATGTGTTTAATGATAATCCTATGATAGATTAGAGACGTTTGTGATCAGAGGTTAATCCACCAGAAACTGTACGCTAGATCGAGCTGTTTAGTTGCAGGAAAATCAGAGAGAAAGGACATGTTGGAAGAAATGAAACGATTTGGGAAAACGGGAGCAGGAGTAAAAAACATACTGTATTGTGATGAAAGTGGACAAGGGCGAAGATGCTTGGTCAGCTTCCTACTGAGAGCAGATGACCGATGAGCAAAATCTAAATCTGACATAGCCTACTGGACACTGTAGGAGTTGACTTACTCCAGAAGATGGCAGTAGTGCAACATTAAGGATGCACACTGTCGTTAAAATCCAAAGAAGAAGAAAAAAAGAGGCGAGGCATCCAAACGTCAGTTGCTGCGATACTTGTGTAGTGGAAGCTGGCAACCGTGTCGAGTAACGTTAATCTGCTTCAGACGTAACATCACTAGGAAATACACGTATTTGTAAGTAACTATTGCACCTTTCCGTATAGACGAGGGTGTTTAGTGTATCCAACTTGATTTTGCTCTTGCTAGTCAACCAAACAGTTAGTGTTGACGCAGTCTGTGGCTAACGTTAGCTCATCTAAACTAACGTAACGCTAGCTAAAATACGAACATGTGGAATGAAACTTAAATGATCACAGGCG
The DNA here is from genome assembly GCF_004354835.1 of Perca flavescens. Lineage (NCBI taxonomy): Eukaryota > Metazoa > Chordata > Actinopteri > Perciformes > Percidae > Perca > Perca flavescens. The sequence continues at coordinate 15,444,337 of NC_041333.1, forward strand.
ATACAGTGTGTAAACATGAGAGAAAATATGGTAATTTACCAAGTTACATAACTATTATTATTTAGATTTAACAGAACAATGTGTTATTCGTTATGTGTTATTCCTCCTTATGTACCGTTAGGCATTGATAACTTAACATTAGCTAGCCCTTTCATCAATTATTGCATTTATGGAAAACTGCCTCAAACAGCGTTTACTTATCTACTGCCATGTATTCGTACTTGGAACGATGCCACAGGACACCAGTGATCTGTTTACAATATTTTTGTTTAACTTTTAGAGGTTGTATTGGCTAATATGTCACATTGTTTGTCCAGTTGTTTTCACTATTCGACAATCCAACCATCATCATGGACGGCGGAGTGATCGTAGTTACCAATCCCACTGTGAATGTGCGCCTAACCAGCTCCATCTCCTCCTTTGAGGTGCAGCGCAGGTTTGATAGAGGGATTACTATAGCAGCACTGAAGGTGAGACTCCGTTTATCATAACGTACATTATACAGTATACACTTAAAAAGTGTACAAATTGTCTACTGTTGCACAGTCTGTTGGGGGTGTTCCTAGACCTGATCTACACAATAAACTTTTTAGAGCATTTTAAGATTATAATACGACAAGAAAACAACATTAGGTTTTGGTAAACATGATCAATATACTGTATAACACTGTGTGTCATGAGCTTGTAATTCATATCCATATTAAATATTGTGGCAGTAAAAAATAAGTGGCTATAGCCCAATAGCCAAGCCCTAAACACTCCCCTGGCATTACATGTACTATTTTGTTTGTATTGTCATTAGGGAAAATTGGAGATGATTCTGGGCGCATCTCCCTCCTGCATGGACCTGGAGTTGTTCAGTGTCTCTGATAAGTTCATGCAGAAAATGGACAACAATGAAGCTTTGCTGGGTTCCTATCCTGTGGATGATGACTGCAGAATACATGTATGTAGCTGCTCGCTTTGGAAGCTCTTGAGTATAGTGGCCCAAATGTCACAAATGTCATATTGTAATAACATACAGGTAGAAACAGGTTTTCAGATTGGTCTTTGTTCCAAATATGATTCTAAATTTGCCTCAAATAAGATAACATGCAGTCCAACATAATACATTTTGTAAAAATTACATGTTTCCTTGAGATGTGCCTGGACATTTTTTATTTTTCAAAGTTTAGAAATAAACATTTGCCAACTGGTTTTAAAATTATAACCCTGCTATGTAGGTAGTGGTTAATGGTTAATAAAATAATTATCCTTTTCACTTTTCACCAACATGTGTGAGTTTCTAAAACAGCTTAACACTGCATTACTATTCAATGATAATGTAATGTTGACAAAAATAAAAAAAGACAATAAAACTGTCATAGTTCACTTGCTTGTGTGAAGCTTAAGTGATACGCAGTTATATCTGAGTCTCATCCTGAATTACAGGTTACTGATAGAAGTGGTCAGATGAGCGAGTTCACGGATGTTTCCAAAGTGGAGAAGTTTCAACTCGCAGATGAAGACTATGATAAGAGAACAGGTATGCTATGGGTCTAACATAGCCAAGCTTCTTTCAATATATTGCCCCAGTTTCATGACCTAATCTGGCTATTGCAGTAGAAAAGCATAACATTTTACTGTAGCTACACAATTAATACATTTTATCAATCAGGTGATCTAGGTAATTGGTAAAGCAATCAATAATGAAAATTGATTGTTAGTTGCCGTCTTAGAAAAAAAAAAAGAAGAAAATACACCCATCATTCGGCACCTGAGCAATTATCATTTAGAATAATTTATTTGTATGCTAACCATTGACAAATCTTATTTGATTTACGATGTTCTGCAGCATTCAGTCTGTTTTGAAGTATCCTGTGTTTAGAACAATCCAACTGTCTTTCCTTCAGATTCAGCAAGGTCATTCAAGAAGAAACAACGTCTGGGTCAATTCAATGAGGAAGAAATGGCCAAGAAGAAAGCTGAGATTGCTGCTCGGGAAGAGAAACATAAGGCTGCAGCTAATGCCATTTCTGTTGGTAGCAGATGTAAAGTGCAGGTCACTGGGCAACCCACGAAGCTTGCCACAGTCATGTATGTTGGTAAGTGTGGATATGCTTAGTAGGGCTTTCCTCGAATAAAGAAATTCTTAGTCCGCAAAACTATGCTGCAAAACCCCGGCCTTTTCTATGAACACGCTCATTAATTATTATTATATCAACATATTTTTTTATGCACATTTTGAAGTATCTCATTAGAAAATGTTGATGGAAATGGCAAAATTTGAAAAAAAGAGTTAGTGCACAAAATGGGAGATGGAAACAGCTTTGCAGAATAAATTGTGACGTAGCGAACATGTAACTATAGTCCCGGTATCCATCGGATTGGGGAAGGATCGAGATATGGGTCCCATCCAGTGTGCGGTACACTTGTAGCACAAGGTGCGTAGTGGAGTTTCCTGTGTCTCAGCCACGTCGGTTAAATTGATGAATTGGTTCAACAGCTTCAAATCGTATGGCCCTGCACACCGCGTATACACAGCGGTGAACGGTTGTCTTACTGACACCAAATGTCTCTGCCACAACCCTGTATTCTGCACAGGTGGCTAACTTGTACAATGCTCCCTCTCTCCATTTAGCCAAAGAATTTCGCTTCTAAACTCTTTGATTTAGCAAGCCGGTTTGCAATCTACAACCATGCGTAACATCAGCTTGTGATGAACCTGCGCTTTGGGGTGGCAGTAGCTCAGTCAGTAGGGAGCTGGGTTGGGAACCGGAGGGTTGCTGGTTCAAGTCCCCATACAGACCACAGTATGGTGGTGGACTGGTAGCTGGAGAGGTGCCAGTTCACCTCCTGGGCACTGCCAAGGTGCTCTTGAGCAAGGTACCTGTAGTGGCGAATTGTCATCAGACTGAACAAAACAAACTAAAAACTCAAAGTCCAAAAGCCACTGAGGCACCGAAGGAGTGAATCTTACGCAGAGATAAAAACGTTCATTGTGAGGTTTATTAATCCAATTTCTCAGCAACAAACATTTCACACAAAGGAGCAATGGCGTCTCTAGGCTCTGGTAAAAAACCATCAGCCCTCCCCGGTGTCTACCTCCCACATACCTGTTCACCCATATTTGTAGACTTCACCTGTGGCTAAGGCTGCTTGGTGCTTTCAAAACAAAAGCACTAGATGATACTGAAAATAAGCAAAATAAAATACTAATGATAAAACAAATTTATGTAGCTATATGATTCAAGCAAAAACTGAAATTAAATAAATTAATATTTAACTATTAAACAATCACTCTGGCTCTAACAATAACAAAACAATGAATAGCTCCAACAGTACCAAACCCCCAACTGCTCGGGGTGCCTTTCTATGGGCAGCTCCCTCACTCTGACTCTCCATTAGTGCATGTATAGGTACTGAGCATGTGTGTGTAATTCAGGCCTGTGTGTAATGTGTATAATAATAACAGAGTGAAAACATTGTAATTTCCCTTGTGGGAATAATAAAGTATAAATTATTATTATTATTATTATTATTATTATTAGTTTATTCGCTCTAAACCAGTTGATGGAAAAGCTTCTAATTCGCATTTTCTTTTTTTCTTCTTTTTTGCGACATTTTAAAAGTTTGCTTAGATTGACAATTAGATGGAAACATGACTATTGTTAGATTGGGAAACCTTGGGTTGATTTATTGAGTACGTAACCACCGTCGTGTGACTGCTTGACATTATCTGGAGGTTAGGGTTAGTGAAGCCAGATAACGAAAAGATTCTGATCCTGGTTATGTTGAACTCGCTTCGTAGCACAGGACACTGGTGTAAAGAACAATGTTGTTATGTTTTTTTGCAGGTACAGCAGATTTCAAGCCAGGCTACTGGGTGGGTGTGAAGTACGATGAGCCCCTGGGAAAGCATGATGGAATGTAAGAGCACTATCATTCTTTTTAATAGCTATGCACAATGTTGATCATAATTTTGATTTCGCATTTGACCCTTCCTTTTATTCAATTGTGTTCCCACAGTGTTGACGGGAAAAAATACTTTGAATGTGAGAACAAATACGGTGGATTTGTGAAGCCCTTGAGTGTGACTGTTGGAGACTTTCCTGAGGAGGATTACGGTTTAGATGAGATGTAGGACTGTAATAGGACAAAGTGGGGTAGAGTTTTTCTGCCCTGAAATTTGAGCGTCAACCGTATCCATTCACCAACCAGAGATGAAGGAAAGTCAATGTCACTGTAATAAATGAAATTTCTGTTTTGTGCTTCTCTGGAGGGCATGATCCAAAGAGCTGTGTCTAAAGGTCTTTTAGGTTCAAGTTCTCTCTCACTAACATTGGCACAACCTGATAGAGGTGAATATCAGGTAGGAAATCTCTTGCTGCGCTGGATAAGATGATAGTATAGAATAATCACACCAATAAGGTTAGATAAAGGAGGGGGGTTTGTTGCATGTAAGGCAGCATAATAAAGGTTAGTATGTGGTCCTTCACGTCATGCCCCTCTGTTCATTTTAGCTTGCTTTAGTAGTACTTGTTGCTGCCAAGCCCTCTCAACATGGGAGTCTAAATCTATAAATCTAAAAGTCTGCATTGACAGTTTTAGATAACATTTCTCTCATTTAGTTTGTATCAGTTTGTACCAAGATGATTGTATATAAATGTTTAAGTTAACTGTAGTCTGAGCATTTTTTGAAGACTGTACATTGCTGAGATAGTGGTCAAAAAAAAAAGAAACTCCTAAAATACTTTGACACTAAATTAAAAAGCAGCATTGTACCGTGTATTCCAGACTAACATGACGTGACGTGCATATCTTCATTTAAGGTAAGCTGGAGAAATGCTTTCCAATCATTGATTAAAATCAGTGCTTGATAGTCAAACACATTCCACCATATTTCACTCAGGATTGACAGTTAAGAAATTCCCAGTTCATGAGGAAAGAACAACAGTAGCCTCAACAGTCCATAGTGCAACAAAGCTGTTTAGAGCAACATAGGTGTATACTGTCTGGAATATGAGTGAAAGTATGCAAGGGTACATATTTCCTCTCTAAACAACTTTAAATTTCAATTTGTGTGTATGTACAACCACATTTTTAGGTTTTACAAGTGGTTATAAGGAATTCCATTTTATTTTTCTGTGACTGAATTCCTCCTAAATTGTGTGCACTTGAATAACATTCAATTTTATTCAGAACCTAAAGTTAAAGACTGCAGTTCTATATAAGTATGACACATAGATTTCATGGAGTTTAAGTACAATCTCTTTTAGCACTTTCCAATTTCTATCCGTTTATCCTATACTGTAGCATTACAGTCATTTATGGGAGATGTTAAATTATGAAACATACCTGTTTGTTTCCCATCTGTAGCAAATTTACTTAAAATATTTGATTAGATACAGGTTGGCCATCGTAATATTTGAAAACGCAAGGAACAGCAAAAAATATAAAATGTTCACTCTCCAGTTAACTGCCTCTCTCCATTATAATCACCACAACAACACAAATGAATAATCTGCCTTATTTGTGCTTTGGTTTATATTACTGGTCCAATACTGTTAACGTTTTTTTTTCTTCTTTTTTCATCAACTAAAGTTTACAGAAGAAATGTAAATTAATTATTTTTGTGGTTTCTTTTCATTACCACACATAAAAATGTAGTGTTCTCTTTTCCTTTTTTTAAAACTGTTCATCTAAGGTGCTGGTGTTACTATGTGGCGAAGGATAATGCATAATTAAAATGATTTGCCAATACAGCAGCGTATCAGATTGAGTTGATTTGTCATGTACATGTAATCTGACACTAATGCTGCAAAGACGAATCGATTAGTTGTCAACTATTTTTGATAATTGGTTTGAATCATTTCAAGAAAAAAAATGAGTGGTAACGTCAGCTTGTAAAAATTCTCTGATTCCAGTTTTTAAATGTATACATTTTCTAGTTACTTCACTCCTCTATGACAGTAAACTGAATATCTTTGAGTTGTGGACAAAACAAGGACATCATCTTGGGCTTTTGAAAAACACTGATTGACATTTTGCACAATTATACAATAGTAATAACTAGAAAATTCCGGAAGAAATTTTTACAGTGTGCCTAATACTTGGTGCACATCCGAATAACACTAGCTAAGTAGATGCATATGTCACACTGTCACTGAGAGAGAGAGAGAGAGAGAGAGAGAGAGAGACACAATACGAATACCAGTCTGATGAATTTAGGATGCTTAAAGTACTGATTATGTACATGGAGTCTGGTGGGTTTAGGATGCTTAAATTACTGATTATTTACATGGAGTCTGGTTGATTTAGGATGCTGAAAGTACTGATTATTTACATGGAGTCTGGTGGGTTTAGCGACACAAGCCTCAGCAATTCAATATATATATATAATTTGCTTACATTTTAAATACATACAGTGTTGTTTTAATGGCGAAGTGTTAATTGTCTTAACCTTTTAGAGATATACCTTTATAAAACCTATTTAAGACCTTATGTTTACCAGAAACAGCTATGAAGTAGCTAGCGCTAAACACACCAGACTCCATTTAAAAAATAGTACTTTTAGCAAGCATAGAGACAACATATATTTTCACATGTAAATCGGTAAACTATGTTTTTATTTCAACCAACACTAGAGTTGTGATGGTGGGAAAAATGTAGAGAAGCCCAAAAACGGCTTTTCATAGCTTTATTTGGTTTCTGTCAACTTTGAATGAAGTGTGTTTTACGATTCTTAAAGTACTGATTATTTACATGGAGTCTGGTGTGTGTGTGTGTGTGTGTGTGTGTGTGTGTGTGTGTGTGTGTGTGTGGGAGAGAATGTGTGTGTGTGTGTGTCTGTGTATGTATGTGTGGGTGTCTGTATGAGTGTATGTGTGTGTGTGTATGTGAGAGAGAATGTGTGTGTGTGAGAATGTTTGACAGGATGTCGTGTGTGTGTGTGTTTCACTCCCTCCCTCTCCCTCCTTCTTTCCCTCCCTCTCCCTCCCTCCCTCTCCTCTCTCCCTCTCTCTTTCCCTCCTTCCTTCCCTGCCTCCCTCTCTCTCTCTCCCTCCCTCCCTTCCTCTCTCCCTTCCTTCCTCTCTCTCCCTCCCTCTCTCTCCCTTCCTTTCTCTCCCTCCCTCTCTCCCCCTCCTTCCCTCCCTCTCCTTCCCTTCCTTTCTCTCCCTCCTTCCCTTCCTCTCTCCCTTCCTCCCTCCCTCTCTCTTCCTCTCTCTACCTCCTTCTCTCCTCTCTCCCTCTCGCTTTCCCTCCTTCCCTCCATTTAAATAGATCCTATTGTTCTATTCATTGCTGGCCCTGTATTTTGATGGGGAAAGTGATTTGAGGGTGGACTTCAGACTCTACAGCAGGATCCTTTAACGGTACATCCTCGGTACGGCGTGGGACCTGTCATCGAGGCCCTTGTCTTCCTCTTTTGGCTCGCCAGCGGTACATCTGATCGTGGTTTAGCCAGAGCCTTTGCACCGTGCTGTCCACAAGACCAGCAGGGAAATCCTCTCTCTCCTCCCCCAGGTCGTTCTCCTTCCAGCAGAGGAGGACTTCCCTCAAGTTGGCAGCATTGTCCGTGTCCCTAACGATTATATAAGTCAGATCAGGACAGAAACTGCACTGTTAATATGATATAACATAGCATACATTAACGTACTGTAACATTACTACTAACGTTGGCAGCTTAATGTGTATTTACCAGATCACACATCTAACGCTGAAATTGTCTGCAGTGAGAACGATAGTTTAAAAACAACAACCGTATACCACAACACATGTAACGTTAGCTAGGTTATAACTGATTTGCCAGTGGTTAAACCAAAGAGCATAGCTAGAAGTACCGGTAACTTCGCCGCTGTTAGCTAGCTAAGGTTAGCTAAAGCTAGCTTAATAGCACGTCAAATTACGATGCAAATAAACGTTATAATTCGCGGTAAAAAAATCATCACTGACTGCAAAATTAACCACACATACATAAACAGGTTGCGTATATGTTAAACAAGTATAGCAAAAAGACTAATGTTGAACTTACATTGTATGGAGCTAGAACAGTCTCAATAAAGATAAATGCACACACTACATTCACACATGCACACACAGGATTCATACATGCACACACATGATTCATAAATACACACACAGGATACACAAATGCACACAAAATTCACAAATACACACAAAATTTAAAAAGCACAGAAGATTCACAAATGCATACAAAATTCACAAATGCACACAAAATTCATAAATGCACACACAATTCAGAAATGCAAACAAAATTTACAAATGCACACAAGATTCACAAATGCATAGGACAAGATTCAGAAATGTATTATACATCTTGATTTACAAACTGCTTGCGGTCTGTGGACTTCTTCTGCAATTTTGAGACTCCCCTGACATGGCTCAACTCACAAATGCATTTTTTTTAAACAGGGAATGATCTGCAACCAATCAGATATCTCCCTTGTTTTAGCCAATCACAAGAACGCACCCCACATGACATACGTCACGATTTGGGAGGTGCCTATGGCCTGAGCCCGTCCACCATTTCGGCATACCTACACTATCGGTAACCAGGGGCAACCATAGACTGTATAGGGGGCAACAGTGTGAATGCTGCATTTCAAAACACTTGAAGAAATGGATGTGAAATGTGGAATTGTGAACTGGGCTGTTGTGCATTTCTGAATCTTGTGTGCATTTGTAATTTTTTTTTGCATTTATGAATTGTGTGTGCATTTATGAATTTTGTGTGCATTTGTGAATTTTGTATGCATTTATGAATCTTCTGTGCTTTTTAAATTTTGTGTGTGTATTTGTGAATTTTGTGTGCATTTGTGTATCCTGTGTGTGTATTTATGAATCATGTGTGTGCATGTATGAATCCTGTGTGTGCATGTGTGAATGTAGTGTGTGCATTTATCTTTATTGAGACTGTTCTAGCTCCATACATTTGGGTCTCGCTGTCGCGTATTTGGCCGCCATTATCGAAAGTTTTTAACCTTTTGTTAGCTCCGCCCCTTCCCCTACGTAGCCAAGATGGCGACAGTTGAGTGTGGAAAGTGTCCATCGATCCACACTCAACTTTTTCACCGTTATGAGTGCACCATCCGGGTACTTGTAGTGCACTGCATTTACCACACTTCGACGAGTGACATTTTGAGTGTACTCAAATAGTTAGTATAAGTACAGAAGTGCGCAATTTGAGACACACCAAGTGTCTTTCAGCAAAAAGTTTACATCCGGTGGATTCCATAGTTACATGTCTGCGACCGTCACAAAATTTCCTACATTTTGACCAACAATGATGTATGAAGAGTGAAAACTCTATGGGAGAGAGCAATTTGTTTGGAAAACTTTCAGATAATCATAATGCAGTTTCACCCTAGCTCTCAGCATTCTCTCCCCATACAAACACATTGGAAAATTTCAGCCGGTCTGAAGAAGTACTGCAGCTTCATTTTTTTTAGAGTTTCTATCGGCAGTTGTTTTGAAAATAACAAAAAGTAAAGGTCCGATGGATTCCATAGTCACATGTCTTCGACCGGGACAAGATTTTCTACATTTTAACCAACTATGATGCATGTTGAGTGAAAACTGTACGGTAGAGAACATTTTGTTTGGAAAAAACTTTCAGTGAATCGCATTGCAGCTCCAGTGTTTCTATCGGTAGTTGGTGTGTCCATAGCAAAAGGTCTACATCCGCTAGATTCCATAGTCACATGTCTGCGACCGCCACAAGATTTCCTACATTTTGACCAACTATGATGTATGAAGAGTGAAAATTGTAGGAGAGAGAGCAATTTGTTTGGAAAAATTTCTAAGAATCGTACTTCAGCTCCCCACTCTGACTCCCACTCTAACTCTCAAGATTCCGGCCCCATACACACACATGGGAAAATCTGAAACGGTCTGAAAAGACGACGATACGTAAACTGTGATTTCGTAGAAACCGTGCTTGATATCCAAATGCCCATTCAGCCCAATAAAGGCCTTGTCTTCGGTTTAAACTTTTTATTTTTTTTCTACATTAAAGTATGGCGATACAGCATGGTCCCAAAGACGGCTTGTTTTGAGCGATGTTAAGCGATTTCCCGACGATTTCCCATTCAAGTCTATGGGACAATTTTGCGCGTTTTTTTGCCGATTTCGTGAAAACCGTGCGGCAAATCTCTTAGAAAACACATAGCACACCATTCCCGAGCGTTACCCACGTGATGATGTTGTGTGTACGCGTGTTGGCAACGCTTCGTGAGCCTTAGTGGGACAAAAAACAGGCAGAATAATATTAATAATAATAATAATAATAATAATAAGTATGAGAAACAATAGCCATTGTGCCGATTGCTGCTATTGCAGCACATCGGCACACTGAATTAATCGAGAAAATGAAAATGACAGACCTGTTGCTCTCGGCCTGAAACTAACACTTTAAAATAATACATGTTTGGATTTACAATAGTCATTTTGTGTTTTACAGATTGTCATGACCTCTGAGGCAAATGTGTGTTTTGTAATTTGGGCCTATATCTATAAAACTGCCTTGACTAATAAAGAATCATTATGCCATCAATGTTTAGTGCAAGCATGCAAAACATCTTGAAGGGAAAAAAATCCTTATTTTTTTCTAAGAAATCAATGAGAACAAGTTTGAATGCCTTCTTTTTTAAAAAAAAATAAAAAAACAGTGCCTGGACACATTGCATTCATGACAACTGTACAGGGGGCTGTTAGTGAATACATACAGTATGCAGAATATTCATTCAAAAGCATCATCAGCAAAGTATACTTCAAATATCAAAAGTTAAACTACTCATGCAGAATGGCCCTTTTCTGAGTGTGATCTTGATAGATTAATACTACTGATAAATGAACATAGGCAGCATTTAATGTTGTAATTTGTTGATGTAGAGGTGAGGTTGAGGGTATACGTACGCACGTTATATGCATTATTAGCCTCTGAAAAGCAGCATATTTGCATTTTCCTCCCAGCAGCATCAAATAAAAATACTTAATTTTATTAAGTTGCACATCCGAAAGTGCATGACCAATCACAATGTTTAATGCCATTTCATCAGCCCTGTCACAAAAAGCATCTTACAATATTCATCAGCAGTACAAGCTCTTACAGTTTTAATAGCTTTTTGTTTAGAGGAGTGTGAATTAATTGAATTTATTGTTTGAACTCATTGCTAAAGGCAAGAAAGCATTGTTTCTTCCCTGTGAATTTACATTTATAGATATGGAATTTGGCTGTAATAATATTAATCAATAACAGCTTGCACTGTGTTAAGAGTTTTTATAGATCTTTATCCCTCCCTAAACGTTGACATTCATTTAAAATATATATTTTTTAATTTCATTTTAATTTTCTTATTTGTTCTTGTACATGTTCTGTACTTGTAAGGTATTTTTATAGAGAAACACCAAGGGCCCATTTCTTGAAATGTGTTTACTAGTGAACTCCCTTGAAAATGTAAGTTGTCTTTTTTTAAGAAATAAAGGTTAAAAAAATAAATAATCACTTACATCACTCCCCTGAAAACGCACGTCATTGCAATGACGCTACAAACTGTCCTCTCGCGAGACGGAGCGCAGTTTCCCAGGCAGCAGTGTGGTGTGTGCGCGATAGAGACAAGGAAAGATGGCGACGCAGGAGAGCGCAGCAGCTAAAGCTATCGAGAGCAACGGCGAGGTAAAAATGAATGACACTCTTATAATCTTATATACTTTCTAGGTCCTGGAAAAAGGGACAGTTTTATTTGTTTGAGCCTTGAATGTGTGGCCGTTAACATTTAAACGTGTTGTCGATCGTTACACGAGCCTCAGTGACGTTGTCAGTGCCGGTTGGTTTTAAAAACGACCCCCTCCTGCCGTTAACGATCATGTGCTGAGAAATCCTGTCTGAGAGAGCGGTGTTCGTGGTGAAATCTCACCTGAAGACCTACAATTAAAACCAAAGGGACAAGATAATTAGTTGACTATGTGTGTGTCGGCTGCAGTGTGTCAGCAGTCAGCTATCACAAGGCCTGAACCTGAAAAACGCAGCTGGGCTTCAGTATCCAGGCCGGTCTGAATCTGCTCACACACACACGTCTTCACTGTTAAACCATGTCACCTGCCTTTTTATTTACAGTCAATACAGGGAAAACTTCGGGCAAAATGTACATTATGTAGCTACGCGTCACGACAAAGCTTTATCTGGCAGCTCATCTTGGTAACTTAACATTGACAAGCGAGATGAATCAGGTGTAACGTTAGACATCGTCAAATCTGGTTAACCCAGGGAAATGCTCTCCTAAATTGTTATATCAGCTATTGGGACGTAATTAACGTTAATCTAGCAAACTAGCAATTACTTCCGGACAGACTGATGTTACCAGAGGTCACTTTCCAGAGGCAAACCACTGGTCTCCCTTGTGCTTAATTCAAAGTCTGTCTTTGGTCAAACAAACACAAACCTTACTAGTGATACAATATTGATAAGATCAAACAAGCAGATTGTAATGCTGTAGAAAATGGCAAATATTTGGTATCTTTACTATTAAAAACCAAGACGGACCAATGTTTTTGGCCTTCAACTGACGATTGATCAATTCATCTTTCAGGACTAGGTTCTAGGGCAGATTGATAATGGAAAAAATAATAATCCCAAATATTTTGGTCAATATTGAAAGCATGAATATTTAACACAATTTACTCATTAACTTTTGAAAAGATGTTTCATTTATTGAACTTAATCAACCGTGAAAACCCCTTCAACTGTGAAATTTCCCTTAATTCTCCCGTTTCATCTTGTTTTCTGTCCATTCAGAACACAAAACAAAATAAGAGTTTACTTGCAAAACATAATCTCGATCAAAATTAGATTAATTGCACTGCCCTACTAGCTATAACGTTAACTTTAATTTTGATTTATTTTCATGGTTTCGGTTTTAAATCTAGGGTAACGTTATTCTTTCAGTTCACGCCTCCCATGTCATTATCACATTGAAGTCTCAGAGCTGAGCAAAGATAAATCTCTGAGAATTGCAGAAAAACCCAGAAGGTTGTTACCCTTGTGTTGTCCTTCGGGTCACTGGGACCCGAAGGACAACACAAGTGTTATGTACTTCCGTTTACTTTGTTGAGAATTGTTCTCTAAACCCTGTCTCTTGTAAGTAAAGTTTATTTCTAGAGCACATTTAAACACAGTTTAAACTGACCCAGATGCTGTACAAACAAGCACTAAGGTGCTGTATTAACCCTTGTTTTGGGTTAAACAATATATATATATATATATATATATATTATATATATATATATATATATATATATATATATATATATATATATATATATATATATATATATATATACACACATACCTACCTACCTACCATTTTTTTATTTTTTTAAGGTATTTTCCAGATTCAGCCATCTGGATAAAACAATAGTAAAAGCAACTTCAGAAACAGTATACAACATATTTCATGTAGGATGTGGGGAAATGCCTTAACACTTAAATGTTGCTAAACAATTTTTTGGGGTTTTGCACAGATCACTAGGGATAACGGATGCCTAGCTCTGTGATTCAAATCTAATTGTAATACATTAGTGGCAGAAACTAGGGCAAGGGTACAACATGCGCTCAGTGTCTCTTTTTGGTAATGAAATAGCTCGGTCAGGATATGTGCTATTAGTTTTTGATGAGGCAGTTATGTTGCTCTTGAGGCCCACCTCTGCTGGTGAATGACTTCAGCTGAGAGAAACGTCTGTGGTATTAATCTAGGGGAAACAATAAGTGGCTACTGTTTTCAGAGTTTTTATTTAATATTTTTGCAGGTTATTGGTGTAGGCTTAGGCTATGATGAAATTAACATTTTCGTGTTTAAAATAAACATCCATTTGATTTTTCCATGTCCTAAATTATGGTAATGCAAGTAGGGCTGCCCCCTCTTAGTCAATTAGTCGACTAATCAGTTGTTTTGGTCTTAGGCAATTTAAGATTTCTTTAGTCAGTCACTTTTTTATATATCCTTCTTCATGCTGAATAACTTAGAATGAAAAAAACTTCTCAGCACATCTGTGGTAAACACAAGATTTAAAGTAGTGCTTTTGCAGGTACAAGTGTTAGTCAACTAAGAATTTCTTTAGTCGAGGACAGCCCTGACATCATCTTTAATGTTGGCAAATATGCAATGTAGCACAGAAGGAAAGGCTGTTCGGCCATTAGCAAGTGACACACATTCAACACAGAGACCTTTTTATGTCCTTATTTATATGCCTAATATTGCATATTAAATTGCTTCCTCCTGTAGGAGATACTGTCGCCATGTGTAATAAACATTTCCAGAACAATCTCGTCATCTGTGAAAGACTTATTTGATGTATTGGCCCTCCTTCTGTCAGACACACACACACATCCAGTGTGAAGCATTTACTCTGCACCTCTGCACCATCCGTTAATTGTTAATCCTTGTTCAGTGTGTGTAAATCTGCACCATCTGTTACTTGTTAATCCTTGTTCAGTGTGTGCATATTGTAAATTATTATCTTGATCTTGAACTGATAACCCTGTTTATCTTGAGCATGTTGGTGATCAGTCTGTGAAGCGGTTATTACGTTGATCCCTCCAGGAGACCGAACCACGTCTCTGATAATAGAATTGCTTCTATTTAACACAACAGGACATGGCAGCGAGGATGAAAAGCTCTATTTTGAGCCAATTCATGGCCTTTAAATTCAGTGTTTGATGGTGCCTTTGCCACTGGTCTATCACGAACTTCAACATTTCCAATGTTCACAGTAATTTCTTTGCCTTCTTGGCACCTTAATAAGGTGCTGAGCGGAAAACATTTTAGCCTCAAGTGTTTGTTTCTAGAGGCCAGCCTCGGGTGTCCTTTGTGTTGGTGACAATGGGGGGAGATTAGATGTTTAGATAGTGAATGAGTCTCATGACTTGGCATGCGCTTGTGCATTGTGTCACTTGAATAGAATGTGGCCTTGTTTGGGGGGGTGACATGGACACACTAAAGCAAACTAATGACAGATTTTACTGATTTTAAGTATGCTAATATGCATGCTCATACTTGATACAAAAGCTTTATTAGGTCAGGAGGTCATGGTTGCTACAGTGTTTTTAGAAATGAAGTGTCTCCGCTTGGGCGCCCCTCGTATGTCATCTTTATATGTCCTGGAATTTGTAATTGTAACTAAATAAATGTAAAAAATATATATTTCTATAAATATAAAAGTAGGGCTGGGCGATATGGAGAATCAGATATCTCCATATTCTTGTCCTAATACCTTGATATTGTGGCTATATAGGGTTGACAATTGGTCCATCCATCCATCTTCGTCCACTTATCTGGTATCGGGTCGCGGGGGGAGCAGCTCCAGCAGGGGACCCCAAACTTCCCTTTCCCGAGCAACATTAACCAGCTCCGACTGGTCCCGAGGCGTTCCCAGGCCAGGTTGGAGA
This sequence comes from Perca flavescens, assembly GCF_004354835.1. Lineage (NCBI taxonomy): Eukaryota > Metazoa > Chordata > Actinopteri > Perciformes > Percidae > Perca > Perca flavescens. Next base: position 15,459,782 of record NC_041333.1, read on the forward strand.
TATAATCCCTCCACCTAGTCCTGGGTCTTCCCCGAGGCCTCCTCCCAGCTGGACGTGCCTGGAACACCTCCCTAGGGAGGCGCCCAGGGGGCATCCTTACCAGATGCCCGAACCACCTCAACTGGCTCCTTTTGACGCGAAGGAGCAGCGGCTCTACTCCGAGCTCCTCACGGATGACTGAGCTTCTCACCCTATCTCTAAGGGAGACACCAGCCACCCTCCTGAGGAAACCCATTTCAGCCGCTTGTACCCTGGATCTCGTTCTTTCGGTCATGACCATAGGTGAGGGTAGGAACGAAAACTGACCGGTAGATCGAGAGCTTTGCCTTCTGGCTCAGCTCTCTTTTCGTCACAACGGTGCGATAGATTGAATGTAATACCGCACCCGCTGCACCAATTCTCCGACCAATCTCCCGCTCCATTGTCCCCTCACTCGCGAACAAAACCCCAAGGTACTTGAACTCCTTCACTTGGGGTAAGGACTCATTCCCTACCTGGAGAAGGCATTCCATCGGTTTCCTGCTGAGAACCATGGCCTCAGATTTAGAGGTGCTGATCCTCATCCCAACTGCTTCACACTCGGTTGCGCACCGATCCAGTGAGTGCTGAAGGTCGCAGGCCGATGATGCCATCAGGACCACATCATCTGCAAAGAGCAGCGATGAGATCCCCAGCCCACCAAACCGCAACCCCTCCCCACCCCGACTACGCCTCGATATCCTGTCCATAAATGTTACAAACAGGATTGGTGACAAAGCGCAGGCCTTGGGGAGGCCAACCCTCACCTGAAACGAGTCCGACTTACTGCCGAGAACCCGGACACAGTTCTCACTTTGGTCGTACAGAGATTGGATGGCCCTGAGTAGAGACCCCCTCACCCCATACTCCCGCAGCACCTCCCACAGTATCTCCCGGGGGACCCGGTCATACGCCTTCTCCAAATCCACAAAACACATGTAGACCGGTTGGGCATACTCCCAGGCTCCCTCCAGGATCCTTGCGAGAGTGAAGAGCCGGTCCGTTGTTCCATGACCAGGACGGAATCCGCATTGTTCCTCCTCAACCCGAGGTTCGACTGTCGGCCGAACCCTCCTTTCCAGCACCTTGGAGTAGACTTTACCAGGGAGGCTGAGAAGTGTGATACCCCTGTAATTGGCACACACCCTCTGGTCCCCCTTTTTAAAAAGGGGAACCACCACCCCAGTCTGCCACTCCTTTGGCACCGTCCCAGACTTCCACGCAATGTTGAAGAGGCGTGTCAACCAGGACAGCCCCTCCACACCCAGAGCCTTGAGCATTTCTGGACGGATCTCATCAATCCCCGGGGCTTTGCCACTGTGGAGTTGTTTGACTACATCAGTGACTTCCACCTGGGAAATTGACAATGATCCCCAATCGTCCTCCAGCTCTGCCTCTAATATTAGTCGGATTCAGGAGTTCATCAAAGTGCTCCTTCCACCGCCCTATTACCTACTCAGTTGAGGTCAACAGTGTCCCATCCTTACTGTACACAGCTTGGATGGTTCCCCGCTTCCCCCTCCTGAGGTGGCAAACAGTTTTCCAGAAGCACCTTGGTGCCGACCAAAAGTCCTTCTCCATGTCTTCTCCAAACTTCTCCCACACCCGCTGCTTTGCCTCTTTCACGGCAGAGGCTGCAGCCCTTCGGTACCCTGCAACCGCCTCCGGAGTCCTCTGGGATAACATATCCCGGAAAGACTCCTCCTTCAGTCGGACGGCTTCCCTGACCACCACGGTGTTTGTGGGTTACCGCCCCTTGAGGCACCTAAGACCCTAAGACCACAGCTCCTCGCCGCAGCTTCAGCAAGGGAAACTTTGAACATTGTCCACTCGGGTTCAATGCCCCCAGCCTCCACAGGGATGCACAAAAAGCTCCGCCGGAGGTGTGAGTTGAAAGTCGGTCGGACAGGGGCCTCGTCCAGACGTTCCCAATTTACCCGCACTACCCGTTTGGGCTTACCAGGTCTGTCCAGAGTCTTCCCCCACCCCCTGACCCAACCCACCACCAGATGGTAATCAGTTGACAGCTCCGCCCCTCTCTTCACCCGAGTGTCCAAAACATACGGCCTCATGAAACGATTATAAAATCGGTCATTGATCTTTGGCCTAGGGTGCTCTGGTACCACGTACACTTATGAGCATCCCTATGTTCGAACATGGTGTTTGTTATAGACAATCCATGACTAGCACAGAAGTCCAACAACAAACAACCACTCTGGTTTAGATCAGGGAGGCCGTTCCTCCCAATTACGCCTCCCCAGGTGTCTCCATCATTGCCCACGTGCGCGTTGAAGTCCCCCAGCAGAACAATGGATTCCCCCCACTGGAGCCCCATGCAGAACTCCAGTCAAGATCTCCAAGAAGTCCGAATACACCAAACTCTTGTTTGGTGCATATGGGTAATGCTGCGTTCCATTTACCTCAGAATCTGATTTTCCGAGGTCAAAGTCGGAAACACGCCCCCTGACCTCAGATTTCCGAGCTCGGAACTCGGACAACCTCACAGTAGCCAGTGTTCAAAATCCAACATGGCCAACCCCTGTATCAACAGTTGTGAAAGCTGCAGTAACATAAAGTTATAAGCACTTCTGTCTTATTTTTGTCACTAAATAAGTCGTTCACACAGGCATGTTCAACTTCTATCTGTGGACATGTTGTTATGCTGTTTGCATGCACAAAAAACGGCGTAATGCATTATCAACTGGTATTGCTAACAATAGCTAACCAGGCTAGAGCTAATGAAAACAATGAAAATCCGACTTTTAAATGGAACGCATTCAACTCAGGTATGACGTCATTCCCAGCTCCGGCTTCCGAGTCCAAGGTAAATGGAACGCAGCATAAGCCTCTGTCACTACCCAATGTATGTCGAGTGCAGATGTGAGTTGCGCATGCGTCACTTTGCGACAAGTAGCCTACAAGATGCTAACGGTGTTTTGAGCTAACGTTAGCAATCAAGTAGCCTACTAGATGCTAACGGCGTTTTGAGCTAACGTTAGCAATCAAGTAGCCTACTAGACGCTAACGGCGTTTTGAGCTAATGTTAGCAATCAAGTAGCCTACTAGATGTTAACAGCGTTTTGAGCTAATGTTAGCAATCAAACAATCATAGATAGCTAAAACGTTTTTGAAATGACTGTTGGCTACAAGTTAGCAGTCAAACACAACAAAGGCTGTCACTTGAATGGCGTTTAGAGCTAACGTTAAATCTGAGCATGCACAACTCGCATCTGCACTCGACCAAAGCCGGTCTGACTCGGCTAACATTGGGTATGACACGTTATGCCGTAAACCGTTTAAATCTGAGCATGCGCAACTCACATCGGCACTCACATCGGGCAGTGACACCTCTCTCCACAACCCGTACCTCCTATGGCGCTATTTTGATGCTAACAAGCACTCACCCGCCGTTGGCATTCCATTGACTACCATTTGTTTTGACATCACTTTGACAGCGAATAACTTTACATCTGAAGCGTTTAAAGACTCTTATTTGTCCATTGTTTATTTCTAAAGAAACACGACAATGTATAAAAGGCTCTATTACCTTGTATCTCACGTTATGGCCCTGTAGTAGATGTTTTTTTGTAAAAATAGGCTAACGATTGTGTCATAACCACGTGACTTACTGTCGCATAGTAGAGGAATTACCGCATAGTCAGGAGAAGCTCGCAGGCAGTTTCGACTTACATTATCTGTTAAGTTTAATTGCTACGTCGTCAAGCTCAGTTTGCAGCTGCGCAGTAACGCTCAGCCCTCACCAGAAAAGTGCTTCTAATCAGCTGTAGAATGTTGGATTCTTGAAATGGTCTGTGCAGTGGGTGTGGCCTCAATAGCCCTGCAGTAGGCTAAGTACTAGCCCAAACCATTGACCTTTAGCTTAACATATGAAGGTAGCTAACTTGTTGCCTTTGATTTACAATGGTTATGGTTCTATGCGTGCTAAGCTAACCATCAGCATTGTCTATTGTTTCCAGCCTATCAACAATAAGTGGACTATACAATTAACACATATTAATAGCAATGGGTTATGTATTAAAAACTAAATGTTGGCCAGTATGTAGTAGCCTATGATGATTACTGCGTGCGTGCATGTCATTGATGAATATAGAGAGAACATTCAACTGAAGGTGCATTAAATCAGGTTGTTTTAACAAAGATTGTGCTGCAAGAAGTTTTTTTTTTTTCAACTACATTTAAGTTCCCTGTTAGACTAACAGTATTATAACAAGCAATATTAAAAATATTCAGTTTATTCCTGTTAATTCCCATGGAATGTTTCCAACTTTGAAAATTCCCAGAATTTTGCAACCCTAAACATGAGTAGAGCTGCAAAGATTAATCAATTTAGTTGTCAACTATTAAATTAATTGCCAACTATTTTGAAAATTGGTTTGAGGAAAAAGTAAAATTCCAGTTTCTTAAATGTGAATATTTTCTGGTTTCTTCAGTCCTCTGTAACAATAAACTCAAAAGCTTTGAGTTGTGGGCAAAACAAGACATTTAAGGGCATCATCTTGGGCTTTAGAAAAAACTCATCTACATTTTTCGCTATTTATCATCCAAACGAATCGATTAATCGAGAAAATAATGAATGAAAATAAGCGTTGGTTGCAGCCCTAAACATGAGTCAGTTCCTTTTTTACTGCCAGTGAGAAGCTGTTCTTGTTTGATTACATACTTCATCATATGATGCCATTGCTGCACCATCATTGTGACTTCCTTTGACTACACTGACTGTGTGTTTTGTATGGTTGTAGGTGAGTAGCAATGGGACTGCTGCAACAACAGATGGCGAGGCTGTGCAGACAGCTGAAAATGCACAGCCTCTGCAGCAGCAACAGCAACCAGCACCTAATGCATGGCAGGTCATTAAAGGAGTTCTCTTCAGGTGAGTTTTTCTTTTTGTCTTTTAATCTGGCAGGCTTGCCTTCTCTTTACCAGCTGAGAGCAAGCCCACAGATAAAAGCTTATTCTGATACAAGGGATGTAATAATTAACTAAATACATGATGGGATATATTATGGTGGTGTCAAAATCCAAATGAACACTGTGTGCAGAGCCACAGCTCAGCTGAAATGCAATCTGCTCCAGATATTTGTGCAGAGTTGAGTCTATGTTGCCTGTGTATCTGCCCTTTATATTTCTAATGTTTTAAAATATCAAGAACTGACTTTTTTTTTTTTTTCCATTTGTATCAGTCTAACTTATTATATAAGATATTGTAAATTGGACTGATAAAAAATCTTTTGACCTTACTGATTTATGATGCAAGAAAAAGCATCTCTCTGAGTGAAGTAGGAATATACTGTAAGGCAGTTTGAGTGGATACAGCTTGATCAGATTAGCCTCCTTGTGGTTTCATTCTCCTGTAGTAGCTCTTCAGAAAAAAAAGAAAATACGGAGTCACAGAAATGTACAGATGTACCCAGTATTTGTCAATTTACAAATAAATTGGTATTATGTAGGGGTGATGAGTTGGATTATTAAATATAACCCATCACCTCTGTTGCTCTCATCCTTTTTATATTTCGTCATCGTTCTTTATCTGTTTTTCCCTCTTATCTTTTAATCTTAATTCCTTATTTACTAAATTTTCTTTTCCTCCGCCACTGTTTCACTTGTTCTCCAGAATCTTCATAATCTGGGCGATTAGTAGCTGGTTCCGTCGAGGGCCGTCCACGCCAGACCCCAACACGCCAGCCGGGGCCCCCAGAGTACCCAGCAGGAACCTGTTCCCCAAGGACACCCTCATGGTACCCTCAGCTGCATGGCCAGCTGTTTTTTTAATTATTTTTTTTATTTTTTTAATTTATAAATAATTGAAGATGTTCATTCTTAAACACCCCTCACACTGTTTTCCCCTTAAGCATTCTGACAGCGAATCAATATCTCTCCCTTTCACACTAACTCGCTTGCTCTCCCCCCGACTCTGTAATATCATAAACACCTTTTTATTTTCTCACCATGCTTGCAGGACCTGTACGTGTACTTGTCCCAGGAGGAGGTGTTCTCCGACTTCAACAACACAGAAGCCCTGTTTTGGTTCCAGAGGGACCTGGTCTATGGAGACTGGACCGTCGGGGAGAGCGGGGACGGCTGTTACGAGCAGTATAAGGAGTTGGACATCCCAGAGGTGAGAATTACTGAGGATAAAGGGGAGGTGCAATGTGAGATAGATGCAGCTGGAGAGAGAGGTGACAGACAGCAGACGGATGGTGAGAGGGAACAGGTATTTCAGGAAATTGGGTAGATGACTGTGAAGCACAGGAAAGAGGAGTTAGTAATGAACTTGACAAATTTGGAATGTAGATGTGTTTGTCTGAAACTCTAATACTTCTTCCTGTTTGGTGTGCGCTTCCAGAAAGTGCAGCACAACGGTTCCCTTTACATGCACGTCTACTTCACTAAAACTGGATTCCACCCAGACCCCAAACGCAAGGGGCAGTATCGCAGACTGGCAACAGTTCATACAACACGAAGTAAGCACATGTGAAACACACAGATTGTAAACTATAAACAAAAGTTGTAATAATATATTTGAGAATGTTTAAGTGTTAACCTCTTATTTGTTTATTCTTTCAGTGCTGAATAAATTCAAGCGAAGAAAGTTTATGAAGACCAAGAATCTACTAACAGGAGAGACGGAAGTAGATCCTGAAATAATCAAGGTTGATACATTTTGTTTTATTTATAAGTTACTAATTTTGTACCCTGTAGAGCTAGACCGATGAGTTGGCCAGGCCAGTATATCACAGAAATTATTGAAGATATTTCTCTGTGTATATATATATATGTCAGCTCTTGAGTAAGAAGAAATTACAGTAAAGAAATGCCAAACCATTTTTTATTTATTTCAGGTTTATTTAACAGGGACAATGCACACTAATAATACATAAAAAATGTACAGTGTGCCAGAATTAGCCAAAAGGCTATTTCACATCTGCTGTCCCTGGACAGATCGTACAATGTCGCACCTAAAAAGATAAAAGGATTATAATAGTACATAGACATTTAGTCCAATACAAGTAAAATTGACTATAAATGTAAAGAAATGATCAAGCATATAAACAAAAACAGTTGGTCAACACCAACACACATATACACACACAAGCCACACTGTCAGTCCAACAACCTCATAGGCATAGCACAAGTGACACAAACAAACAGGCAGGACAGGAAAGACAAGATAGCAGCAAGATTGTGTAACTACATGTAATGTTGACTGTCCTGATTCCCTGATTACACTTCTTCAAAGGAGCACGCCGACTTATTGGGAATTTAGCTTATTCACCGTAACCCCCAGAGTTAGACAAGTCAATACATACCCTTCTCATCTCTGTGCATGTTGTAAGGCTGTCTGAAGGTTCCAGCGGCATCAGGCCAGCACAGAACATGCAGGTGAATGGTTCCAGTAATCCTACTGCTCCGAATAAGTGACAAAATAACGCTAACATTTTCCTATTTACATGTTGTGATTTGTAGAGTCGCTTGTACAAAAAACAACGTAACATACACAGCCATCTTCTAACCGTAAACAAACCGGGAACTATATTCTCAGGCGGAAGAATAGTACATGGGCGGAGTGATTTGCTGGCAGCAAGCCGTTTTCAAACTCGCTTCGGGAAACGACAACAAACTTTGAACTAGCAAGCTATTAGGGCTGTCCTCGACTAAAGAAATTCTTAGTCAACTAACACTTATACCATTTTGTCGACTAATCGATTAGTTGATTTAATTGACAGAGCTGTGCACTTTGAGAGGTGGTTAAGACTAGAAAAGCACAATATAAATGTAGTTAATTAACCATCTGTAAAACTGAGTTTCTCCACAATTAATCCTGCAAAAGCACCACTTTAAATCTTGTGTTTACCATAAATGTGCTCAGACGTTTCTTGGAAATGAGTAATTAAGCATGAATAAGCATAAAAAATGACTAATCGACTAAAGAAATCTTAATCGACTAAGACCAAAACGACCGATTAGTCGACTAATCGACTAAGAGGTGGCAACCCTACAAGCTACACGCTGAAAATGGCAAGCTTTTGAAGAAAATTTGGATCGCGCAACAAGGCAGGACTGCTTGGTTCTTTCGGGGAATGAGTGTAAAGATTTACATGTTTACGACATTTACTATCTAACTGGGACGTTTTGGGACCGTTGCTATGGACAAAATACACACGGCGATAACACTAGTGAGCAAATTCAAACTCTTATCCTGGAATGTATGTGTGGTAGATCCAGACCTCACTCCACAGCGCTGTGGAGATAAATCTGGCAATGCAAGACTAATCATCAATAGAAATAATGGTTGTTAGAACAGCTGAGACAAACTGCTTTTTGCATTTGGTGTTGCAGCTCACCACTGACTTGTCAAATCAAATGTTTCCTCACAGCGAGCGGAGAGCCACGGCCCGGTGGAGATCATCTCTCATTGGCACCCCAACCTCACCATCAACATGGTGGATGACCACACCGCCTGGGTCAAAGGCTCTGTACCTCCTCCTCTAGACCAACGTAAGTTCCTCCCGCTCAATTCTTTGCTATTAACTGCCCATAAATGGGGCTGTACATTTTAAAAGGCCTGTTTTTCTTAGTTCTTTTTGTGTCAAACCATCTTTGACATTTCCACTCTTCTATCACTAGATGTTAAGTTTGATGCAGTAAGTGGCGACTACTATCCCATCGTGTACTTCAATGACTACTGGAACCTTCAAAAGGACTACTATCCCATCAATGATACCCTGAAAACACTCCCACTGCGCCTCGCCTACTGCCCACTGTCCTTGTGGCGTTGGCAGCTGTACGCTGCCCAAAATGCACGTTCACCGTGGAACTTCCTACCCGAGGACACCTACGAGCAGTCCGATGAAGACCAAGACTCGGTCAAGGTAAGACGTCAAGGGTCAGGAATTTTAATAGATGAGATGGAAGTGTTTTTGGTCCTTTTGATGCAGGTTTGGGTTCCTGTATGTTTAGTTGCAATAATAATGGCTCTTATTTAGATATTTATATTATGGTACATTGGAGAAATAACTGATATATAATTAAACATGAGACACGTGCTGTGTCATTGTGGGGTTTACATGGAAACTTTTATTCATATAAAAAGTTACTATGAGGCAGGTGCATCTTTACAACAGACATTTTAACTCCTGAGCAGTATACTACTTTCTATCCAATTATCTTTGTATGACATATGAAGTAACACTACATCTTTACTTAATCTCAGCTGTCCAAAAACACTGAAAGCACTTTGTAATACTGTGAAAATAGGTTAAAAAAAAAAAAAAAAATAGGAAAAAGGTTGTAACTTTAAGATTAAAAACGCCCTCTCTGTATAGGTGGCCCTTTTGGAGACCAACCCGTACCTGCTGGGAATCACCATTGTTGTCTCCATTGTGCACAGCATCTTCGAGTTTCTTGCCTTCAAGAATGGTAAGATTGCAACAGCCGGTCTGGGTTGAGGATTTAACAACAACAACAACAACAACAACAAAATGGATTTCACAATGTCAGCCTACCCCTCAGCTTTAACTCTCCACCATCTCCTCCTCAGATATCCAGTTCTGGAACAGCAGACAGTCTCTCGAAGGCCTCTCAGTGCGCTCCATCATATTTGGAGTATTTCAGTCTCTGGTGGTGCTGCTGTACATCCTGGACAACGAAACTAACTTTGTGGTGCAGGTCAGCGTCTTCATCGGCCTTCTTATTGACCTGTGGAAAATCACCAAGGTCATGGATGTCAAAGTAAGTCAGGGCTACACTTTATTTATTTTTTTTTTTTCTTTTATATTTTTTATTCACAATATTGTTTAACAGTATTTAATTAAACTCTGTAGGAATTCCAAAAATATATATCCTTAGAGCCAGTGGGCTCCTGTCCTCAAAAAATCTTAAGATTTCAGACCAGCCTAATGCGGCCTATTTTTACTTATTAATCTTCAACCAGAACATTGGGAGTTACCAGTAAATGTGTTAACCAGTGAATAAGTTGAGATGATGTTCGGTTTGAATGGAAACCAGCGGACTCCTCTACTGGACTGGCTTCATAAGAGACCTTGAAGCCTGTTGATTTACATTTGATGATAATAAGTCTTGCATGTTTTTCCATTTTTCCCTTTTTGTTAATCCAACTGCTAACCTATTGTGTCCATATATGTATTCTTCCTGTTGTGCTGTTATTACCACATTCCAGTAATCACCTACGTTTTGTCTTTCTCTAGTTTGACAGAGAGAACAAAATCGCAGGGGTGTTGCCAAGATTGGTATTCAACGACAAGTCAACATATGTGCAGTCTTCAACCAAAATCTATGACGACGTGAGTTAAACCAATACTTAACTGCAGCACTCTTAACACAGGCCACATTCAGAGGACATTGCTTTCCAAAATACATTTGGAGGTCAATATATTTTATAACTGATGACGGACTCTGTCTCACTTCTATGAATGTCTGATAGTTCCTTAAGCTCTAGACTGTTAAGTGTTTCATTGTGGAGAAGGGCAAAATACCCAAACGCACTTCTCTGTTGGGATGAATACAATATCACAAGCATGTGTTGTATGAAATATTATTAATTGGTTTGCTTTTATAAGTCAATGTCTTATTACTGTTTCTGATTTAAAAAAACGTTCCTCTCTTGTACTGTGAACAGATGGCCTTCAAGTACCTGTCATGGCTGCTCTACCCTCTGTTTGGCTGCTATGCGGTCTACAGTTTATTGTACGTAGAGCACAAAGGCTGGTACTCATGGGTACTCAGCATGCTCTATGGATTCTTGCTAACCTTTGGTAAGTATGTCTGAAGCATTTACATACTCCACTACTTATCATTTTGTCTTATGTGTCCTTTTTGTTTTATAGGGACTTTTATTGTGATGCATTAATTAAAACTATATAAAAGCAGCGTTTTTTTCACTGTTAGTCTTGTTTGATGTTACAGGTCATTTATGATCATCAGACAAAAAATTACAGTTTCAGAAACATTTAAAAGTTACATATAGTTACTTTAAGATTAAAACCTAAAATACAGTATTGGCTAAAGTTCAACATTGTCTCTTGAATACTCATTTTTAACTCTCTTCCTGGAACTATTTTTAGGTTTATTTTCTCACCATATTATTGATTTAACTCTGGCACATTGTGTCCAACAGGTTTTGTTCCTGTTTATGTAAATCTGTCTATAGAGGCCAGAGATTCGGCTGATTATCATAATTCTCTCTTAATTATCCTGTCTCTAAGTGGATGTGCATACAGCTAATGTTTTCACACTTGCATCATGGTTGCATATCCAATTCCCAATAGCCTCTGCTAATGTGCTGTGTATTAATAGACTTCAGTGACATTGCCTGCTGTGTAATTTATTGCCTCTGGTATAAAATTAACATTTCCTAAATGCTGCCTTCCTTTCTATCTCTGTTTTTAGGTTTCATTACAATGACGCCACAGCTATTCATCAACTACAAAATGAAGTCTGTGGCCCACCTCCCATGGAGGATGCTCACTTACAAGGCTCTCAACACCTTTATTGATGACCTGTTTGCCTTCGTCATCAAGATGCCCATGATGTACAGGATAGGATGCCTCAGAGATGGTACGTTGTCCCTGATCTAGATGTTGTATTTATTATAAAGTAACCACGATCAGGGGAAGTTAAATAATCACCTGAAACATCTTGTTTGGACCCCTCCCTTCAAGGCATAAACCTCTAAATATATGTGCGCCTGGTCTACCCACTGATCCAACCCGGCCACCACACTACTGTATTTAATCAACATGGATTCATAGATTGTGGCACTGGTACTAAACACAACTGCGTGGATGACTCACTCAGGGAACTTTAAGTAGGCTCACAGGCAATCAGTTGTAACGGTTTTCTTTTACTTCATGGTCTGAAGTGTGCAGTCTGTCGTTGTTAATATGCTAGTGAAAAGTTTATTTTGGAGCTACTGTTATTTCTAGTTTCCTATTTTTAATTAGGACTGGGAAAATTGTAATACCTTTCTGGGCTTTCTTTCTGAAAGCTCTGATACATCGAACTCTGTGCATAATACAGAATTGCCTGAAAACCAAACAAACGTGGACGCCAAAGTCATATTTTAAAACAAAATTAAATGGATATGTTGTCAGTAAATTGTAATTTTAACCCTCACACAGACAAACCTACAACCATCTTGATTTGTGTGATGTGAACGCTCTAAAGTTGTAAACATTGGAATATTTTCCATGCCTACCATTACTCCCCCTCCCCCCCCGAACGCAACATTAGTGCAGCTTGCTCATTAACCTAACCTTTTTACATGACCAAGTTTAAAGTTTGATTTGGATTTAAAAACTATGTTTAACCACTATACTTAGGCCTGCATCGCGCGGGCGTGTCAGCCGCGTGGCGTGTCCGTTTTATATTTCGGCTCCCATGTTAACAGGTTAGAGCTTACACACTGCCGGCGTGAGACGCGCGGCTCGAGACGCGCCTGAGACTAGAAATAGAACCGACACCTATTTTTCACGCGAGACACGAGCGTGTTGAAAGCGTTTCCAGGCAAAATAGAATAGGAAAATATGTTTATATGTCATTTAGACACGAATGAATATTAATAAATGACATCTTGATGTTTTGAAAGTCTAGGTTTTGACATCAATGTAGATATAAATGTAATACAAAATTTCAGAGAAAATATTTTCAAATGTTGCACTGGTCATACAGAACGAAATATTCTGTAACATATTTTGCAGTCAATACTGCCGATGTTGTCTTGCTTTAATCAAATCAGTAGGCTATAGGCTATATAAAGGTTAGTAGGATAGGCTACCATGACAACGTGAGTGACGGTCCAACATCAGATAGGCTGTATAGGCTCTTTACAGCTACACAGACAGCCCACTTACCCATTTTTCAGTTTGAATCTGTCGGCACTATGTCCCGAGATCAGCCCTCCCTGTATCTAGCAGCAGGATCAGCGCTGCGTCAGACTCGCTTCTGGTGTGTAGGACACAGAAAAATCCACGCAGCTGACACGCAACAGAAACGCCACGCTCGCGCGACGCGTGCAGTGTGTAACCGGCCTAAGTGGGGTTGTACTCAATGAGAAATGGTTAATTGGGGATTAATGCATTTCAATTATACTTGTTTCTCACTGGACTAACCTCAGTTTCCTCTCTGCAGACGTGGTGTTCTTCATCTACCTTTACCAGCGCTGGATCTATCGGGTTGATCCCAACAGGGTCAACGAGTTTGGCACCAGCGGAGTGGACCACGTCCCGGACAACACTGCAGCGGAAGATGCTGCTCCTGCAGCGGAAGATGCTGCTCCTGCTGCCATCACAGACAAACCAGAGGGGGAGAAAAAGAATGATTAAGCAAGACCACGCCCTTATCTGCCTCCCTGGCCCTCCCTGCTGGGGCGAAGAGGACTGGTGGAAATTAGGCAGGCAGGGAAGTCGTCGTTTAGCTGTCATGGACGCCACTACAAAACAAATGCAGTTTAACTGTTCCCTCTGATTTCTGTGTGGATCCACAGAGAATCATATTCAGTGTAGACTTGGTAAATTCTTATTTCTGTTCCCCGCCCCCTCGTTTTGCAGTTCAAGTGAAGTAAAACAAAACGTGATGTACTGTATTCTGTATGATTATTTTTTTTTCAGAGGGTAACAATGTCTTGGAGTAGAGGTTGGGAGGGGGAACTGGTTGCAGTTGTTCTACTTTTTCTTTTCTTTTTTATATATACAGGGGGGAAAAAAGGCTAAATGCAGCTTTTTTTTTTTTTTTTTTTTTTTTTATGTAGATTCCTTGTAAATTTTTCTTTTCATTCCATGTAAGCACCGTGTTTCGGATTGCCTGGAAACTGGTGATTAGTGTTGGAGGAAACTGGAAAGATCCTGAGCCACCAAGCAGGTTGAAATAGAGAGGTGGTGACTGGAGATAAGATGGACAACCCTACAGGATACTACCCACAACACAGTGACTACTACCCTCAATTTTAAACAGATGGTTAATGTTCTAAACTTGAACATAAAAAATAACCGCCTTGTTGGTATTAATATAAATATATTAATATTGTCAGACTTAATTTTTGTTTTTTTAGTCACTGAAACATTCTTTTTGTATGTCCTCAAACTGTACAGAATCTCAGCTTGTCATGTTAATAATTATGTCTAGCAATAGCTAATTTGCAAGTCTAGTTTTAATTTTACCCCCTCAACTGGACGTCTGATTTTCAAATAGTATCACCTTCACGCTCCAAACCAGATCACCTTGACAGACGCAGTGGGGCAGTCGGGTGTTTGCTGGAAGAATTACAGTGTCTCTTGTTTTAATTTTGAGTGCAGTAAATCCTGAAACAAAGAAGGTTCCATGTTGGTACATATTAAATTTTAATTCATTCATGTTTATAGTAAAATTCAAGTGTGATTTAAAATGTCTATGCAAAGTTTTTTTTTTTTTTTTTATCTGGATTTCAAAAACAATATTTTAGTTTTGCACAATAGGACAAATAAGTTATAGGATATACAGTTGGTGTGCTTATACAGCATGCACATTATGTAGTTGGGTCTTTGCACTCTTTTACCTTGATGGGATGAGTTATGGATTGCAGCAAATTACTATTTTCATACCTGATGAAAAGCTTGTTTTTGGCTGAAAACTGAATGACCATTTTTCCAGAGCCCAATGTGATGATTTCAAATTGCTTGTTTTGTTCAACTAATAGTCCAGAATTTAAAATTATTTAATATAATAAGAAATAGAAATGAGGGAAGCATACAATACTTACATCCAAGAGGCTGAAACCAGCAAATGTTTTGGTATTTTTGCTTAGAAAAGTGTCTCAAATGAAATTATAAAAAAAAAAGTTAGTACTTAATTATTAATAGGATTAATAGTAGGCCTACTTCAGTTGATCATCAGTCACTGTAAATTCAAATTGTAATGTTTGGTTAATTTGACAAACAAGGTCAATGCTGGCACAAAATACAAAAAACGTGTAAGCATTTATAACATGGTAAAAATACTGTCTAAATCTAACTTTTTGGAAATCAGACTTGTAACATTCAATTTAAACCTCAGTGGCTGACAAACTTGGTTTCAGACCTCTATGTATAATTTTATTCATCTCCCAGGTTGGAAAACTTGCAAGCAAACTTGAAACAGTCCCTGCTAAGCATGGACAGTTAAGCTGCTGAGTCACTGCTTCCTCTAAACGTTTCGACTTTCGCTTTCCATTTCCTTTAAATCGCCTGTCCCCTGTCTCCAGCAGGTGTCGCTGTTGCGCTTCATAACATTGAGCAAAATGGTCTAAAAAGTTGATCGCAAATAAACTAGATCACGTCACTGTTTTTAAGGGCAGTTATTAAACGTGCAGCGAGTAGCGAGAAAAATATTTAAGACGTCATTAATTTCTATATCTGGGATAAACTGGTTTTGACTAGCCTGGATTATAAATTGTGTGTGTGTGTTGGGATGGAGGCTCGTTTAAGTACAAAGTA
Source organism: Perca flavescens (assembly GCF_004354835.1). NCBI lineage: Eukaryota > Metazoa > Chordata > Actinopteri > Perciformes > Percidae > Perca > Perca flavescens. The sequence goes on from NC_041333.1 coordinate 15,475,285, forward strand.
AGTAAATAAATTCAGTAAAAACACAAACACGATTACTTAATAGAAAGAAAATACTTTTTTTGCAGTCACGGTCCCCTTTTGGGCTCAACATATTGAATATTGAAATTAGTAAAACATTTAGGCTGTAGCATGGTACCTGCTGTCCCCATGTGGTTGTTCCCCCCGGGGGGAGACGTGACGTTCAGGGGATTTCCATACCCTATACCAGCCAATCGGAGCGAGGCAGCTGCGGAAACAAACTGAACTAAACTAAGCTTCAGACATCATTAAACACACAACGTCAAGTCCGTTTAACGGCTTTCACGGGTGGGTACGGACACTCAGAGCTGGTTGGTAGCCTGACGAGTCTTTAACGTAGTTTAAAAAAAAGAGACGTTTGGACCCAGAATAGAATACCGGAAACAGTCATTTTGGAAATAATTCAAGGACACGCCAGCGGAGTTCATGGTCTAAAAGAACTTTCATGCGATGAAAGATATGGAAATCAACGGTATCTCTGGTAGGTTTTTCAGTTATATTCTTCGTGTGTGTGTGTGTGTGTGTGTGTGTGTGTGTGTGTGAGAGAGAGAGAGTGTGAGAGAGAGAGAGAAAAAGAGAGAGAGGGCTGACATCATCACCAGGCATGTGATTGATGTCAGAGCAGAGCAGCCAACACCCATTCCCGGGAGCAGAGCACTCATCACCTGGCTCCCACTCCCTCTGTAGTAGCCTACTAGGTTTAACATTTAGCAGCTGAGTTTTTTTTGTTTATTCTGACGCTTTCTGTTTGCCCTGCAGAGACGCGAGGGCCGTCAGACTTTGGTGAGTATAAACTCTTGTTATTGCTTTTTACATTTTGCTCAAGAGACAAACATAGTCATGCATGTGTGGGTTGTGAGGCGTTATTGCAGAGTGTGACCTGAGACGACCTCGTGCTGTAGAAGTCCGACGATCGTTAGTAGTTCTGCTTCCTCTTCTTTACAGAGGTGTTTATTCTTACAAAGCCTCAAGTTAGTTCAACTGGGAACCAAACGACTGAGGTGGCCCCGAGGTGCAAAACTATATAAACCAGACATCAAGACAGCATTATTAAGCATATTTCATTTAATATATTTATTGCATTTAAGGTTGCAACCTCTTTTCCTTATTCATTAATCTACCTATTACAATTACAATTCCCCAAAACCCAAGTTTGCATATTGAAATTGCTTGCAGTATTGGGATTGCAGTTTAAAACCAAGAGATATTGAGTTTACTAAGTATAAACCAGCAAATAGGCCTATAGTCACATTTGCGAAGGTGAACCCAGTAATTTGTGTCCACACGATCTTTTAGCAAAATTACTTAAATGATTACTTGATTATCGAAATTGTTCCTCAAGGATTTTCTGTCCATTGCATAATAGATTAATCGTCTCTGCTTTGTTAATGTGTTAACCACCACAGCAGGAAACTAGTTTCAGTTTGTTTGGAAAGTGTCAGACATCTAGACCTCAACTGCAGGTATAAATCTGTGTGCACATATTCAACTGTAAGTAACCATAGCAACAGCACTTAGGCACCTGTCACTTAACCATTTCCACACAACACATTTTATATGTTTTGGTAATTGGACATGCCGGTACAAACACAATTATGCACATTTAGGCGACCTGATATAGAAAATAATTGACTGTTTGGAGAAAACAACACTTTTAAGTTCATCATCTGTTTGTATATTATACAAACAGAAAAGCTTACATAAAATACAAAAACGCATTGTCTTTCCCTTTCTTGTCCCGTGATTAGTTTTGTTATTATAAAGTAGCGTTAATAATAATCACACTCATTAAATGGATAGCATTTAGTGTGTAGGCCTAAGACATTTCCTCTTTACCTGCAGGGTTAAAGGTCCCATGACATGGGGCTCTTTGGATGCTTTTATATAGACCTTAATGGTCCCCTAATACTAATATCTGAAGTCTTTTTCCTGAAAATTCAGTCTTGGTGCAGAATTACAGCCACTAGAGCCAGTCCCATAGTGAGCATTCCTTAGTAGGCTATGTGCCATTTCTGTATCTGTAGCTATTGAGGAGGAGACCAACTGCCACTTTGCTCGTTTGAAAGCCATGATGTCTCTCTCTCATGGGTGGGCTAAATTCTCTGGGCGGGCAAAGCAGAGAAAGGGGAGGTAACCTTGCTCCTTATGACATCATAAGGAGCAAGATTCCAGATCGGCTCATCTGAGCTTTCATTTTCTCAAAGGCAGAGCAGAATACCCAGGGCTCGGTTTAAGCCTATCGCCATTTCTAGCCACTGGGGGACCATAGGCAGGCTGGGCTAACGCATATTAATGTTAAAAAAACTCATAAAGTGAAATTTTCATGCCATGGGACCTTTTAATGTTATATTCCATAAATATTTATACATTTGTTATGATGTTAGTATAAGCAGTCTTTAAGATGTAAAGACAAAAAAAAACTTTGGGAAGCCATGAAGTAAATAAATATTAAGTTATGTTTTTTCATTAAGACTTCATTTATAATGTCTATAATTTCTCTTTATAATGTTATGTCATCACAGTTCCTTATTTATTCTGAAGGTTTTATCATTTTATATCCGTTTCGCTAAGATCATTTGTAGTTGCAGCCCCACATCTCTGACAACATTATTTTAGTTACATTGGTCATCAGAGAAATTGTCAATATTATTGATTATTTTTTACAGACCTCATTGAGGAAATCATCACAGAGGAGGGAGAGCGGTCGCGGGCCTCCCTCCCTAGGCCTCCGGCCCCTCCTGCTGACCTCCTCTGCCAGCCGCACAGCCAGAACCACAGGATGCCCCACCAGAGCTCCCCACTGCCCGTCCTGGTGGCGAGAGGCACTGCATGTCAGGTGAGTGGGTACAAAAACATCTTTGGGTGTGCTCTGACAGTGTGATGTTTTTGTACCAGTGTAGTCATTTGTGTTGTTTTTGTATATATCTGCCTGGTTTCATCTCAGTTTGAGGTTTCCTACATTTCCTAGACTAGACTCTTGGCAACACTCAGAGGGCAGGCATGAAGGCAAATGGCGCAGCAACGGACCTTTTGACAAACACAGCTAATGTTTCACAATAAATCCTTTTCTAAATGATTATTGTATATAAAGTGTTAGAGAAGCTGCATATTTTAGCTTCTATCTCAATACTGAATATGGATATCATTTTAAAGATTTAAGTAAATTATCTATGAAATACTTTGTGCTACCAGACCTATAACTTTTCCCAGCTTGTCTTTGGACTACATTAATGCTAAAAAAAATTGTCCATTAATCACATTTTTGACAATTATTTCATTCATCAAGTTAATTATTAAGCAAAAATGTATCTGGTTCTAGCTTTTCAAATGTGAGGATTAGCTGCTTTATTGTTTGTATAATTTTTATGTGAATATCTTCGAAGTATAAGAAAGCATTCAGTCAGACAAGCAATTTGACCATGGCTTGAAGCATACCTTGGGCTCTGGGAACTTTTTTAATGAAAAATCAACAGCTTTATCAATGAAAACAGTCATTTGTTGCAGCCCTAGACTATACACCACTATTGATCCATGTAAATACAGACACATGTCAACAGATCAGTGTGACACTGCCTTCATGTGCTATTAAAAGCTTGTTAATAATAAACTCATCAACAGAAGAAGCATCAGTTGGGCTTCTTCTCAGTTGTGATGTAAAAAGAGGTGACTGCAGCTTTCTTTTTTAAAGGATTACATGTTGGTGGAAGACTGCAGTGTCATACATGTGTAGATTGCAGACAGTTGGGTGTAGTAGTACACAGTAGTATTCAGGCAAGTTCGAGCTCTTACCATAAAGCACGTGGTTTACATATCAGAGTGTTGTAATCTGACAAGACTGCAGTGACGCTGCAACCGGCACAGACAGGTAATAATGTAGGGCACAAGAAAACATCTGAAACTCTTTATTTATTTATTAGCAAATTAACTGCATGTGAGATTGTTTTTTGTTAGCCCCTTAGCATTCTGCCCCCTTTTTCTAAAGGTGCGGGTTGGGGTACAGGGGATGTTTAGGGGGTCATGGCAGGTCAACAGTAGCTTCCACACAGAAGTGGTATACAGCATTTGAAAGCTGGGGACCTGACGAGAGCTAAGCACTTTGTGTCAGTTTTTTTCTAGTCATTAATCAGTAAAAATGTAATTAATTGATTAATTATAAAATAAATTGTACATTGTGATATAAGTTTATTACCAGGTGAGCTACCCAGGCGCCCATTATATGAGTTTATGACAGCCCTTCTCATGCTCACTTATCATCTTTTAGGTTGTTGCAGCAGTTTTTGGGTTGATACCATTTGTATACGATTTTGATTTGTATGCACAGATTTGGTGCACATTTTTCACCACTCAATAATTGATAAAAACAGAAATCCCTCCGAAATACCACATTAAGATACCAAAACCTTGAGCAACACCATAGAAAACCCCATACTGTGATTTGGTATCAAAAACTTTTGAGCAATTTCTGCAAGAATTGCATTTTTTGGCGATTGGATGGCGAGCACTTCTGATCTGGAAACTGCTGCCCTTATTTTCAATTTACCTAGGAGACCAATCTGTTTGTGGTTGGGAAGTTTCAATAGGCTGTGATTATCCTAGAGGTCACCACAGGTCATTTTAAACAGTGACACAAGTTTCAGAAAATGGTCTCACTAAATTGAAATGGCTCCATCACACAGGAATACAAGTGGGATCATTGAATCCACAGGAGCCTCAGCTTTTCAGTCATACCCAATTTATGCAACTCCAAGACTGTTTAGGGACCCCACTATGCAGAAATATTAAAACACACCTTTTTAGAATAGGTGAAAATAACACATTTATACTGCGAAAATTAGAAAAACTGCATGGTTATTGCCCATAGTGCATGGGGTTATCATGACGTGGGCATATATGTAAAGGGGAAACTTGTGGGTACACATTGAACCCATTTTCATTCAGATATCTTGAAGAGAAAGGTCCAACCCCTTCGAAAATGGCCATACTAGTTTTTCCCTTACTAGTTTGGAGCATAATTTAGCCACCTTTCCAACAAGCTAGCTAGCTACAGCCTCTGAAAGTCTTTGCGGCCTGTGATAGAGGCTGACACACCTCCTCAGCATGCTTTTCTGTGGGAGGAGACTGAGAGGGAGGGGGGAGGAGGAGGAGGAGAAAATGGTTGGAAAAACTGTAATCTGACTCCTACTTTCAGTTGGACGTCTTTCTGTTTACTAGCCAAACCCACCGAGGGGTGAAAGGTCACATTCTTTGCCCCGCGCTGCTTCTCCAATTGGTCTATCCACGTCAGGTCGAGATGACTTCCTATTTCCTGTTTGCTGGCTCAGTCTGCTCAAGCTTTTGTTTAGCTCTAGTGTTTTAAGGCTAATAGGTTTGCCCAGACGTCTGTGGCTTGTCAGGATATTGTGAAACATGATCTTGTGCAGAGGCATCATCCAGATCTCTGCAGCAACGGATTAATGAGCTCTCAGCCTGATTTCCTGCTTCACAGGTGACAAAGAGTTCAATATTTTTACTTCTTTGTTCCCTGCAGGTTTGATTATTCATCTGTCGTTACACTGATGCTTCAGATAGACTTAAACTTGAGTGTGTTTTCTTTCTGATATTTTTTCTTCCTTTTACATGACATGGAAGCCGATCAGAGGCCTAACTGAAGATAGGGAGCACTGCAGATAGATAAAGAAAGTAAAAGCAGCACTGAAGGAGATATAGTCAACAACAAAAGTCTAAGTGGGAACGGAAAGCTTGGCGGTCTTTGGTGTAACGGGGAAGAGAGATATAAAAATGCAAGAGGAGGAGTCAAACGAGCACATGGTTAACTCTATGCTCTGATAGAAAGCACATGTATGAAGAAAGAAAACATACAGTGAGTCAGTTTTGCTGCTTGGTTTCACTGAAGCCATGATGCAGAATGCTTCACCTACAGTTCCATCTGCTATAATGAATTAAAGACGTCTGGTTCTCTGTTTTATACTTTAAAAACAAGCTTGTGACTTTTTTTTTCTCTGATTGTGAGCTGATGTTGTTTTGTAATGCTAAGGTGAAGCTTATGGGGCCATGCGATGATTAATGGAAGAGGAAAGTTGAAAACCCATTTTGTTACACAAGTTTTTGTTGTATTTTGTGAACTTTTCTCTGTAATCTCCTCCAGCCATTTGAAACATTTGTATTGTTTTATCTGTTGCCTGTTTCTATGCTACTGTCTTGGCCAGGTCTCCATTGCAAAACAGGTTTCCAACCTCTGGCTCTTACTTGGTTAAATAAAGGTTGAATAATGTTGTAAATAAGGTTGTGTTATTGTTTTTCCACAGCCAACCTGCACCTTCCCTCAGCCCCAGCAGCAGTCGCGCACCCTTAGAGAGATGGCTCATTCTACTCGTGGAGCCGCCTCTCTGGCTGGTACTTCTCGGCGTGGTCGAGGCTCTAAGAGCTCTGGCTGCGTTTCCTCTCAGAACCATGGAGGCGACACCGAGATGCTAGAGCGGCTTCTGAATAAGCCGAAGATGGTGGTGGTGGAGGAGCCCAAGGAGAGAGGCATGAGGTTTCGCTATGAATGTGAGGGACGCTCGGCCGGCAGCATCCTGGGGGCGTCCAGCACCGAAACCAACAAGAGTCAGCCTGCCATAGAGGTAGACTTATAACAGTTAATTTTGTGTGCGTGTGTGTGTTGGATATTAAAGGGGATTTACTATCTCTGAGTGACAGTTTTTAACCACCTTTGATTTAGTTTGCTGTGTGCACTTCAACCCCCTGTGTCGACCGGTGCAGACGGGTGGAGCTAGAAGGATGTGGGTTATTGGAGTCAATTAGAAAGTCCCCACAAATCCCAACTCAAGTGTGGTCAAAGATGGGCGGTTTAGGCCCTGCCTGCATACTAACAAACACTCCTACACATTCACCTTCACTTTATACAAACCTCATCACACAACGAGGAGGACACTTGAGGGGTGAGGATTTTAATGGCAAAAAAGTGTCGTTATTTAAGTAAAACCATGATTTGTAATTATTTTTGGTGAAATTGGTACCTTAGGCACTGGTGCTCAGTCAGTTATAATAAGGGGAAAATGAGGGGAGCCGTCAAATGCAGAAAATTGAGAACATTTAATATGCTAAATATATGCACAAATACAGACACTCCATGGTGTGAAGAACACACAAAAAAAGGCTTAGCTTGGCAGCTACTCTGAATTGCCTCCTCAGACTGCATCTGCTGCATATTTTAATATTTAGTTTGGTCAATTATTCTCAATTTGATGGCTCCCCTTCTTTCTTCTGTGTATTAGAAATGAATATATCACCATGTTGAACCACTTCCGGTATCACGGTGAGTGTGTTTTCATGTACCTGTGCTGTTTTGTTGTTTTTGTGTTCCAGATGTCAATATTTTTACCATTGCCTTATATTTTTCTGTCTTCTCCCTACTTCTCGATGTCATCTTCCTGTCCTGTTCTCTCTTTCAGATTCAAGGCCCGATTGACAACTTAAAGAGGGTCACAGTCACCGTTTCTTTGGTGACCAAAGACCCCCCACACCGGCCTCACCCCCACTGCCTTGTGGGTAAAGACTGCCCAAACGGTTCAGGAATCTGCAGGGTCACGCTCAATCCTCACAGCAACCGACGTCACAGGTGCTTATCCCATCCCTCATTTATCTCTCCTTCTAATAACTTAAAAAAAAACATTATTCTCTTTGACTTAGACTCTTAACATCATATAATTTGTTTCTTATATTTTCTAACCTACAAAATGTCCTGACAAAGTGTGTTTTGTCTTCTGGACCTGCAGCTTTGCTAACCTCGGTGTCCAGTGTGTGAGGAGGAAAGAGCTGGATGTTTCACTTGAGAAAAGAAGAAGCCAAAATATCGACCCTTTTCAAAGTAAGACACACACACACACACACACACACACACACACACACACACACACACACACACACACACACACACACACACACACACACACACACACACACACACACACACACACACACACACACACACACACACACACTTCTTTCCTTGTTGTTTAAATTAATGGTGACTCCTGGAAACAGACTTAGATTTTGTGTCTTTTCATCCCTCAGCTGGTCACTCAAAGGGCATTGAAGACATGGACATGAATGCTGTGCGTCTGTGTTTTCAGTGTGAGCTTGAGTGGGAGGACGGCAGAAAAGACACTCTCAGCCCAGTGCTGTCAAATCCAGTTTATGACAAGAGTAAGAAACACACTCCTATGACTCTTGTAACCAACTGCACCAACAACAGGCTATGTTAATGTGTTTTGTGATCCTCACACATTGTTGCATGTTTTGTTTTTTCACAGAGGCCACAACTACATCACAGCTGAAAATTGGCCGTTTTAACCAATACAGAGGTTCTTGCACCGGAAAGACCGAGATCTACATGCTCTGTGACAAAGTTCAGAAAGGTACGTTTCTGTTGACCATCTATCTATAATCTATAATTCCAGGAATGTCTGTCTGTGTGTGTGTGTGTGTGTGTGTAGGGGTGTGTGTGTGTGTGTGTGTGTGTAGGGGTATGGGTGTGGGTGTTAAGCGCATAGCGTGATGTCCCTTATAGGCAGGCTATCTATTTTATAAAGCGAGAGCATATGTGTCCGTGTTTGGGGGGGAAGGTTACCTGCACATCAGCGCCTCTCACTCTTTTCCTGCTATTGTATTAAATTGCTGTGAGCTGGCAGAATAGCCTGACAAGCCAGACCCACATCAAGATGTTGGGTCTGGGAACTCCCCATTGGCAGGGCTCAATCCGAGGGGCGGGATAAATGGTTGTCTTTCAAATTCCCTCTGCACTCATAGCCAACCAGGGCAACGCTAGTTGATAGATTCAACTTTTGCCGTATCCGGTCGGCAAAACTCCGAACACATCTTCCTTTTTTAAGAATGACTTCAGTGCTTAACTCCAAGTCTTCCAGAGTCGCCGCTAAAGCCGATTCGAAAGTCCGCTGTTCGCCAGCAGCAGCCATCTTCTTTGTTTTCAAGTAGCAGGGACTTTACCATGGATGTATTAAGAGAACGAATTTACGTGGAACCATCGCAACTCTGCCGTCCTTATGTTAAGCCCGCCCACGACTTTATACACGATGTGATTGGCCTGACCAGAATTTGGTTTTTCCAGCTCGCAAGCCAACGGAGAGTTGCTAGACTGACCCTGGCTGCAAATTACATTTGCTGCCGATAGGGTGCGTCTAGATTTCTAGGCTAGCCTACTGGCAGAACATAATTTAGCCTAATCTCAGAGATTATTCCTTCAGAGTGCTGTGCAATGCAAGAAAATCTCAGAGCTGAACTGGGCAGATAGCCTACATCAGATTTCATCAGGCTCACCCTGGGTCGGGTTAATTAAGTCGCCAAAATACCCCCCGCAAATCAAATACCCTACCGTTAACCGTCAAGCCACTAAACCTGTATGGAAATGAACACATCTGCTGAAATGTTAAATTCCTTAATGATCCGACAACAGACAACTCTCTGTAGGGTGGGTAGCGCACTGCCATGAGTCCATGACGCTAATGTCTGATTAGCCTACTCCACATTTTAATTGTGATATTTTGTGATTACATTCTGACATTCTGAGCATGTCTTCCTCCATAGGCACCAATTTATGTTTTCCTCCATGGGTGCTCACGGGCGCATGCCCTTTAAAAAAAAAATTTTGTCAAAATTTTTTTTGCATTGTTACACTTTACTTAAAGGTATATAAGAATGACATGACACTGTCATGAATGTGTCATAAACATTATGAACAAGTCATAACATTTATGACATAACGCTTCTTTTAGTTAAGTGTCATTCGGTTTTTGTCATTACAAGTTAGGGTTAGAGTTAGGGCTAGGGTCCATGTGTCATGACTGTGTCATGACAGTGTCATTTGTTCATGACACTGTCATGCGCTTTGAGAGCTGTGCGCTTTGAGAGGTGGTTAAGACTAGAAAAGCACAATATAAATGTAGTAAATTAACCATTTGTAAAACTGAGTTTCTCCACAATTAATCCTGCAAAAGCACCACTTTAAATCTTGTGTTTATCATAAATGTGCTCATAAGTTTCTTGGAAATGAGTAATTAAGCATGAATAAGCTTTTTTTTCTTTAGAAATCTTAGTCAACTAAGACCAAAACGACCAATTAGTCGACTAAGAGGTGGCAGCTCTAGTGTTTTCCTGTGTTTTGCACATATTGTCTTCATTTTTGAGACTTTTTCTTTTGCTATATCATATGATTTAGCAGTATGTATTTAGCAGTCTTTGCACCTCTTTAAGTTGCCCTGGAAATTCATTTGTTGTTTGCATTACAGCAAAACTAGTACTCGCCATTATGGCTGTTTTACAGGAGCTGCTGTCTGAATTGCTCTTTTGTTGTTGATGTCAACATGGAAATTGGTATTTACTGCACTGTATTTGTAGTGAAAGGTATTTCTGTTATCTTGACCACCTCTGTAGGAGGAAAATGAACATCCTAAATGATTAAGTATCATGAACTCGACCTGAAGCTAAGGAAGATACATAAAAGTGGTTGTACAGTATTTTTGCTTGTTTGTGTAATCCATTAACTCAGAGTTTGTAATGTAATCTCACTTTTGTTACTGTACTACTATTACACAAAGGTGGACACAACACTTAGTATGGTTCAGGTATAAGAAGATATAAACAGCAGGCAAAAATCAGGATTAAAAAAAATAACGCTATATTCTAAAAGTAGTTTTCTTATTTTTCTGGCTCTGCGTGTTGTCACCCACAGATGACATAGAGATCATCTTCAGGAAAGGATCGTGGAAGGCGAGCGGGGAGTTTGCCCAGACAGACGTGCACCGGCAGATCGCCATCGTGTTTAAGACTCCACCCTACCAGGACCAGGACATCACAGAGGAAGTTGAAGTCAGTGTGGTCCTGCGTCGCCTCTCAGACCAGATGGAGAGCGACTCTGTTACCTTCACGTACCTGCCACACAACCCAGGTCAGTCAGCCCCAAACCGTCTGGTCTGTACTGTTTATTAATGAATTGCTAAACTGTACTTGATATAAAGCAAATTAAGCAGATCATCTTAAACCCAGAAAGTTAGTTAAAGTACTTCTGACTCATTTCAGATCCATATGAGGTGAAGCGGAAGAGGAAGATAAAGTCAGACATCAGCTTCAGAGATAAACCTTGTGTGACAGGTAAAGTTCGAATGTCTTTCCTCCTTTTAGATTTGATGTTTTCTTCATTCATGTTTAGTGGCAGTTAGAAGGTAAACTGATTAATTGAGGCAAGTCGCCTTTGTGTTTGTCAGACTGCGTGTCTGAATATGCTTTTTCACAGAACATTTTTTGACACAGTTGGAAAAGCATAGGTGTTAAAAATAATAATATATATTATTCAATGTATTAATCGAAATCTGCAAAGGAACTAAAGCTATCGAGTTAATGTAGTGGGGTAAAAGTATTATAACTATACTATATACATACATATACATATATATATATATATATATATATATATATATATATATATATATATATATATATATATATATATTACATACAAAGTAAAATCAAATATACTAAAGTAGAGTAAAAAAAAGGTGCAATGTATTAATGAAAGTGCTGGGGTACTAGTTACAATGTTCCACGTTACAAGCAATTCATTTAACTGTACAGAGAAGCACATCTACTCTCAGTTGCCAGGTACACCTAGCTAAACCTAATACAGTCCAATACAGCTGCTCCAATACAACAGTCCTGCAATAAATCCTACCTTTTTGTGATCTTTTGTGAAATTACTCCTGTCACTATAACTCAATACAGTTCAAAAGCCCCACAAACTACATCCTCCATGATGATCATACATTTGAATCAACACCTTTCTAAAACAGTACAAACACAAACTGAACATTATAACCTTCATGAAAGGAAGATTGATTACAGGACTGCTGTATTAGAATACGTAAATCTTTTGCTAAGTTAAGTGGCAACTGAGGGTGTGTGCTTATTTTAATATTTTAACATTTTGCATGATTATGTGTGTATTTTTGCCACATTTCTATTTCTTAGACCATCATCAAAATTGCCTACATGTCTTGAAATATCTGAATTTCTTTAAAGATTTAAATAATATCAAGTTTCAAACAGCAAAGATCTCATGATCCAAGTATAAAGTCCCCTATCTATTAACGGATCTTTTATCATATTTCTAACTGGTATTTATTATCTCTGTAACACAATATGTTTCCTCTCCTGCAGCAGAAAGTGCACCTGCTGTGGAGCAGCCTTTCCACTTCCCGGAGCCTCAAACCATGATGTCTCCAGACGAGAGGCCTTGTGCTGCCCAGCCTGGGTCCTCCACTTTAGGGGCAATGTGTTACAACGAGTCCCAGGACTCCGACAATGGCACCGATGCGACGGCCATCCTTAACCAGTTGCTGGAAATTCCTGCATTATGGGACATGATTTCCGACCCGAGCTTCTCTTCACCCTCTGGCTTTGAGCAGGGGCCCGACCCAACGTTTGCAAACATGGACATGAACTCCAACCAGAACGTTGGCTTGTATGCTCAAGACTTTTCACATTACAACTACAGCGATTTGCAGTTCAACATGCTTGTCAATGAGAACCAGACTCTGCAGCCAGAGGCACAGGACAACTCCTCCAACATGATTCAGGTTAAGACAGAAGAGGAGCTATGAGGACGGGATAGTCAGGATCATGAAGCTCTAGGAATAAATTAGACGTTTTGGGAAATTCGCTTATTTGCTTTCTTGCCAAGAAAAAGAAAAGAAGATCGATACCACTCTCACGTCTCTCACCACCAGAATGGTATGGATCTTCTCATCTACAGTAACTCTCGGCAAGAAAATGTATTTCCCAAAATGTTGAATTTCTCCTCTGGATTTAGAGCCAAACAAGATTATGTCCCAAATCCAAGACTGCTGCTCCGGCTGCTTGCACTGTGAAATGTGTTTGTCCTTACACCATATCATTGTTTGAAGACCTTGCTGGTCAAGGCTTTAGCAACCAGGAGCAGTTTAAAATCCCTACATATGTGCCGGTAAATGCTGCCAGCATTAATCGTGAGTAGAAGGTGATTCTCACAGTTAGCGTGGAGCTTAAAAAGAAAACTCATGAACATCTATATTTAACTTGGGAACAATAGAAACCCTCCCATGACTCGCAGTATATTGTAGTAAATGATTGGTGAGGTTAGACTGAAATACCTGTCATGTAATGTTTGTCTAAGGTCTGTTTTGTTTGCTTTGACATTGTTTTGGGATAAGGACCTGACTTACTACAAAAAGTTGATGTAGGATTTTAGTTTGAAAACACAAAGTCTCATTTATAGTAGTTTCAGATCTGCTCTTCACTTTGCTCTTGTCTGTTATTACTCTGTTGATGTGGCTGTCACCCCAGATGGCTTGTTTGTTAATATGTAATCAACTTAAATGCAACAGAAACCAGTCCTCCTCATATTTATAGCTCTGTCTGTCAGTTCCCATTGTTTGCAGTTTCACTCTCGTGCTTAACATTCAAATTTCCACTCGCAGCTTGTCACAAGTCCAACTCCGCCTCCTCGCTGTAGCACTGTAGTGTCAATATTTCAGTGAAGAAACAATAAAATGTCTGTGTTATTTTTGTCTTGTCGTTACTTCCTCTGAAACTGACTGCTGCCTTTGTGATGATTTGTTAAAAGAAAGAAAAGATTGCAGAAAGACAAAAGGGATGAAAGTACTTTTGCATGCGACCTTCATTTGCCTGCCTACACACATTCCTAACCTGCTCGCTCACTTACACAAACACAGAATCTTGGCAACAACAAGTAAATGGTTTTAGGCTTTTCATGTCTGAGCTTTAAATGTCAGCAATGTCACAAGACAATGTTAAAAACCCAAGAAACACTCAGGTGAAAGGTGTCCTTTGTTGTTTATAGTTATCAGACACCTTGTGGGCTGTTCAGTCGCAATCCTTAACTTCACACAATGCTTTTTTTATTCTCAAAGACTTGGCTGTCACGTCCAAAAAAATCTATTTCTCTTTTCAGTTTGTGGTTTCTACTGAGTCATTTGTAAAGCCACATGCCTACTGGGAAACTGGTAAAGCCACTTTAGGATTTTTTATAGATTGACCCCGACTGAGGGGTTAACACCACTGTTATTATTATAATCCATACAGTTTACATGAAATCAAACCATTTTTGACACTATGTATGGTTGGATTATAGACTTTGAATGTATTTACAGTCTACAATACTATGACCTTTAATGACATACGATAAAGTAGGACTTCTTTTATGATATACTATAACTTTTTAATGACATGACTTCTTCAGGGATTTTTGTTATGACATACTATACTATGACTTTTTTACGACATACTATAATTATTTTATGTTGTACTATACTATGATTTTTTTATTCACTTTTTATGATTTTTGATATGAAATTTTTATGATTTGTTTTATGACATATTATACTTTTACTTTTTTATGATGACATAGTTTGCTGCTGTAGCATGTGGTTACATCCGTCAATGTTAACACCGTTAAAAAACACCTCAGTAGTTCCTGCCTGGACCAATCATAGAAGTCCGGCTTAGAGTTGCTTAATTCTTAACCAAGAGTAGAAAAAAACGGTTGGAAATCTGAACATTTTAGCTCAAAGGGATTTCTCTAAAATGCATTTACCTCATTGTTTGAAGTTCTGGCCACGTTTTATGTGAAAATCCGACATAACATTGTAGATATGACAGAAAATACGGAAAAACATAATATGTCCCCTTTAATGCACTTTGTTATGACACTATATTTTTATGGCGTACAATGTTATATTTTTTATGACATACTTATACTAAGACTTTTATTGAACTTTTTTATGACATACTATACGTGACTTATTTAATGGATTTTTATGACATACTATACTATAAAATTGTTATGAAATTTGATATGACATACTATACATTTTTTATGGCATACTATACTATGACTTTTTATGAACTTTTTATGACATACTATACCGCATATATATAGAACTAAAAAACATACGGTCATTACTTTGAATTAATACCACTGTTGATGTATTAGTAGAAAAATATAAGGATTATAAAGACAACATGAGCCTCTTTCCCCATTGGTTCCTAAAACTTAACCCTGGTAAAATGGCCGCCAAGTGGTTCCATCTTGGAATGGCAAGTCAGAATTACATGTCATATCTAGTGTTCTATATCTATTCTATACCGTGACTTATTTATGATTCTTTTTTTTATGACAGACTATACTATAACATTTTTTTAAATTTGATATGACATACTATACGTTTTTTATGGCATACTATACTATGACGATAACGTTTTTATCACTTTTTAAAAAATACTATACTATGACTTTTCGACATACTATACATACATACTATGACTTTTTTTTATCACTTTTGTCGACATACTAAACTTAAAACAAAAAGAAAGGAAATTTGTGTTTGGTAGATTATTTCTCTGTGGTAACAATGCTTTTTGGCAATAAATCTTATACCGTTGGAAAGCCTGTTTAGTTCCCTTTCAAATGGTGCCCCATTTGTAAGGAACATGCATTTGTGGGATGAGAAACAGAGCTGATTATGTGGGTTGTGCCCATCAAAAATTTGTCAAATCTTCTCTGCCAATGCCAAACAGATTATTCTGCCATTGAGTTGTTTGGTGTTTGGTGGATTGGATGATTGAAGTTTGAAGAAACAAGACCTATTGGCAATTTAACAATTTATTCATTTAACAAACAGGAGCCTCAGTAGCGTGTGGAAGAACCATACACAGCCACAACAGCCTGGCACCTCCTCCTCATGCTGGTCACCAGACTGGTCACACACTGCTGTGGGATGGCATCCCATTCTTCAACCAGCATTTGTTGCAAGTCAGCCAACGTGGTTGTGTTGGTCACTCTGGCACGAACAGCACGCCCAAGCTGATCCCACAAGTGTTCAATGGGGTTGAGGTCAGGACTGCTGGCAGGCCATTCCATACTCTCCACCTCCACTCATTCTGGAGGTAGTCTCTGATAAACCCCGCTCTGTGGGGACGAGCATTGTCATCTTGGAGGACAGAGTTTGGTCCCAGACTGTGGAGATATGGGATAGCCACTGGTTGCAGAATCAGGCACCTGATTGTCAGCACCTGGGGGTACCAGAAGCTCAAAACAAGAGTCAATAGCAACAGCAAAGAAAAGCTGTTTGGCATTGTCAGAGACAATTTGGCAAATTTTTCATGGGCGCAACCCACATACTGAGCTCTGCTGCTCATCCCACAAATGCATGTTCCTTACAAATGGGGAACCATTTGAAAGGGAACTAAACAGGCTTCCAAAGGTATAAGATGTATTGCCAAAAAGCATTGTTACCACAGAGAAATAATCCACCAAACACAAATGTCCTTACTTTTTGTTTTAAGTTGATATACTATGGCTTTTTTATCACTTTTTTTGACATACAGTACTATACTATGACATTTTTCAACATGCAATACTATGACTTTTTCTCTTATTTTAACATACTATAGTATGACTTTTTTTATAATTTTTTTCGACATACTATACTGTGAATTTTGTATCACCTTTTTCTATAGTATGATTTTTTCGACATTCTCTACTATGACTTTTTTTTCGATATAATATACTATGACATACTATACTATGACTTATTTATCACTTCTTTGAACATACTATAATATGACTTTTTAATCGCTTTTCTCGACATGCTATACTATTACTTATTTATCAATTTTTTCGACATACTGTACTATGAGTTTTTTATGAAAATATGAACATTGCGTCAGGTTAGATAGCTTAGGGTGATAAGGGAATGATTAGAAGACAGAAGATTGAGAGTTCAAATCTTATATGTTTGAGGAACTTTTAGGGTCTAATATACTAAGTGAAAGAGACGAATATGCCATAATCATAGAATGATTGGGAAACTGAAGATTCAGTATTCAAATCCTACACGTTCTGAGGTCCGATACACTAAGTGAAAGAGACAAATATGCCGAAAACATGACCTTGGGTGTGAGGTCAGTTAATTTAGGGGTATAAGAGAATGATTCTAAGACATAAGGGTGAGTGTTCACATCCTGTATATTTCAGTAAGTTATGAGGTCCGACAGACTATGACTTTTTTATCACTTTTTTCGACATGCTATGACTTTTTTCCACATACTATACTATGACTTTTTTATCGCTTTATTCAACATACTATACTATGACTTTTTTCGACATGCTATACTATGACTTTTATCACTTTTTTCGGCTATCAGTTTTCTTTGACATACTATACTATGATTTTTATCACTTTTTTCGTCATATTATGACCTTTTTTGACATGATTTTTATCCCCTTTTTTGCCATATTATACTGTGACTTTTTTATCACTTTTTTCAACATACTATACTATCACTTTTATCACTTTTTTCATCATATTATACTATTACTTTTTCAACATACTATACTATGACTTTTTTATCACTTTTTTCTACATGCTATACTATGACTATGTTATTACTTTTTCGACACGCTATACTTGCTATACATGCTATACATGCTAAACAATGAATTTTTTTATCACTTTCCGACATACTATACTATGACTTTTTTCGACATGCTATACTATGACTATTTAATCATTTCTTTTGAAATAATATACTATGACTTTTTATCAGTTTTTTGTTCACACTGTACTATGACTGTTTTATCACTTTTTTTGCATACTAAACTATTACTTTTTTGACATAGTATACTATGACTTTTTTTTGATCACTTTTTGACATGCTATGACTATGTTATCACTTTTTTCGACATACTGTACTATGACTTTTTTATCACTGTTTTCGACATACTATACCTTTTTTAATCACTTTTTCGACATGCTATACTATGACTACTATGACTTTTTTTTATCACTTTTCGACATAGTATACTATTCCTTTTTTTCCGACATACTCTACTATGACTTATTTATCACTGTTTTCGACATACTATACTTTGACTTTTTCATCATATTATACTATAACTTTTTTATCACTTTTCGACATGCTATACTAAGACTTTTTATCACTTTTTTCCTCATACTGTATATGACTTTTTTATCACTTTTTTCGACATACTATACTATGACTATTTAATCACTTCTTTTGACATACTATACTATGACTTATTATCACCTTTTTCAACATACTTTACTATGACTTTTTTCGACATACTCTACTATGACTTATTTATGATTTTTTTCGACATACTGTACTATGATCTTTTTCAACATGCTATACTATGACTGTTTTATCACTTTTTTCGTCATACTATTCTATGACTTTATTATCACTTTTCTCAACATACTGTATTAGGACTGTTTTATCACATTTTTCGGTATATTATGACTTTTTATCACTTTTTCGACATACAATACTATGACTTTTTCGACATACTATACTATGACTTTGTTATCACTTTTATCGACATACTATACTATGACTATATTATTACTTTTTTCAACATGCTATACTATGACTATTTTCGACATACTATACTATGACTTTTTTCGACATGCTATACTATACCTTTTTTAATCACTTTTTTCGACATGCTATACTACTGACTATGTTATCACCTTTTTCGACATACTATACTATGACTTTTTATCACCTTTTTCAACATACTTTACTATGACTTTTTTCGACATGCCATACTATGACTTTTTTCACATTTTTCGACATGCTATACTATGACTTTTTTATGACTTTTTTAGACATACTATACTATGACTTTTTTATCGCTTATTTAGACATACTGTATTAGGACTGTTTTATCACTTTTATTTTGCATTTTATGACTTTTTATCACTTTTTCGACTTACTATACTATGACTTTTTCGACGTACTATACTATCACTTTATATCACTTTTTTCGACATACTATACTATAACCTTTTCTACATGCTATACTATGACTATGTTATTACTTTTTTCGACCTGCTATACTGTGACTTTTTTATCACTTTTTTTCGACATACTATACTATGACTATATTATCACTTTCTCGACATGCTATACTATGACTATTTTCGAAATTTAAACATGCAACATCAAAGTCTGTTATCACATTTGCTATTTCATTAAATATAATTTGTGACAGTTTTGTATGAATCACCACACTTGTTACATTACAAATTATCACTTCTTTAGCATTTAAAAAAAATAAAACATTAATGCTGTCACATTTTTAAACATATCATGCCACATTTTGTACTAATTACACATCTGTAACATTTTTGAACAAATCATGGCCTCTGCCACATATTAGTACAAATGATCACTTCTGTAATAAAAAAAACTCACATTTTTAAACAAATCTGTCACATTTTGTACCAATTACAATCTGTAACATTTTGAACAAATTATGACCTCTGTCACATATTTATACACATTATCACTTCTGTAACATGAAGAAATCATCAACTCTGTTACAATTTTAAACAAATCATGTCACATTATTACACATCTGTAACACAAATCATCACATCTGTCAACTTTCTGAACAAATCATTTTTCACATTTTTGTTAAACAACAATATTAGAGTTTAGAGTCCTCATGATGTTTGAAAAGAAAATCTGTAAACCTCTTATTGGTTTGCAAAGGTCTGTTAGTGGAAAGTCACAAGTGTACTGTAATCTGGGGTATAACTTGACACTGCAACTCTGAGTATTGTAGGCATGTTCTGTGTTTGTTCTTGATAATGTTCATGTCAGAAAAGGTTGATTCACAGAGATAGGTTGAGCCAAAAATACAAGGCAAGATGATATATTATGACTTTTTAACGAAAAGTTTTTTTCTTTTACATACTACACAATTACCTTTTAATTAAAAAAAGGTATGGCATGCTATTATCTTTTTTATGATGTACTATACCATGAGGGTTTTTTATGAAATTTTTATGACATACTAAACCATGACTCTTTTATGAATTTTTACGACATATTATGGCCTTTTATGAACAGTTTCATGACATACTATACCATGACTTTTTAATTAACTTTTTTGTGACGTACTATAGTATGACTTTAATTAAAAAACTGAATATAACTTTTTATGGCACTATATTATGACTTTTTATGAACTTTTTTATGACATACCATACTATGATTTTCTATGGTGTAATATACTAGAATTTTTACAACATACTATGGCTTTTTAGCATTTTTTATGACATATTATACTATGACTTTTTTTTATTATTCTTTATTTATTTTTACTATACGTTTTTAAGTATGATTTTATGACATACTATAATTTTTTATGATATATACTATTCTATGACTTTTTAATGACATACTATATATTTTTTTGAGCACTAGTGATCGGCACTCCCGCACACCTGTTTTTACAGAGCAGTAAACAAACAATGGAATGGTTTAAATATTTAACATTCATCCATCTGTGAAACTGGCGACCTTGTGTGTTGCTGTTGGCAGGTGTGCTACTTTTTCTGGCTTTGGCGGTCACTGTTGACCTGACCTGAACACACATGGTTCACAGGCGCTGGGAAACTCCACACTTGATGGGTTTCCAAGGCATCTGATCTTGTCAAAAGACAGAGATATACATTACTTCCTGTAAAATGATGCCACCATACCCTGCTGCTGTGACTTGTCAGGACATATCCACTCTATTAGTTGTAATATGAGGCCATCTGAAAAAGTGGTTGTTTAACAAAGACTTTAATTAAAACAGCACAGTTGTAATGGCTACAGGAAGTGTTAGCATACATACTCCATGATTTACTTTCAGGTTTATTTAGAAGAAGAGGAAGAAGAAGGTATACTTTATTTATCCTGCAAGGGGAAAAAAGTGTTTAATTCTGTTGTTTCTACACAGGATGGCACCATGAGCCCTGTGCCTTGCTCAAAGGCACATTGGCAGTAACAAGGAGGTGAATTGACACTTCTCCAGCTACCAGTCCACACTCCGTACTTGCTACGTCTGAGATTTGAACCGGGACCCTCTGGTTCCCGAGCCAATCTTATGAAGACACACAAAACATACAAAGATCTTATAAAATATGATGTTTTCTTATAAATTAAATAGGGCTATCAATCGATTAAAAAAAATTAACTAATTAATTGCACAATTTGCTGTAATTAATCGCTTTTTGAAGCTGTAGCTTATAATAATGGATATTTAAATGCTAAATCATTTAACTTTGCAAATATGAAGAAAAAACCAAACAAGGAAAGGTTCTGCTAAGTTCAGAATGTTTAATATCTTTCAGAACAACAGCAGCAACAATTTGGCTTATTTAGTCTTGCTGAAGGCTGCTGGAAACGGCTAGAAACTGTCTGACTTGAGAGCAGTTTTTTGTCACCGTCCCCGGCTGCTGTCACCTGCTCTCGTCTACTTTACAGGCGAGGCGCAGTTCATTTCCAACGAGCCTATGTTCAGTCGGCGGCAGGGCAGTCAGGACTCACCCAAAAATGGCGAGCGGAGTGAGGTGACTAGTCTCTCAAAATCTGACGAAAATCTTCTAAACTGACCTTTGTTGAGCTGAAATGAAGACAGATTCAGCAACTGCACGGCCTATTTCTTGCTTAAAATGTTTTCAGAAATATGTTTCAGTGAACTATCTTAGTACAATATGAGATCGTATTCTGAACGGCCGCCATGACAGTCTGGCTCTCAATATCCGGAGAAAACAAACCCATGTGACGCATTCGTCCAATCAGCTGCCGGTTTTCATTACTTGGGCAACGATACAGAGTAGCGCTGACTGGTGTTATGGAGACGTATTACGTTTCTCAGCCGCCACATGAAGTAAACAAACACAGCTGCGTTAATTTCGTTAATTTTTTTTAACGAGTTAAATATAAAAAAATGAACGCAAAAATTAACGCGTTAATTTTGACAGCCCTAAAATGAAACTACCAAACAGTAAATACAAGTACAGCTGAACCAATAAGTCAATTGGATAGATCAACAAAAAATTAATTGGCAAGTATTTTGATGGTCAGCCAGAAAAAGTCCTTTTTCATGCAAAAACATTTCATGGTTCCATCTTCACGATAGCTACTTTCCCTTTTTAATTATTTGAATAATTTAAAGTTGTTTTTAATGAAGTTTGAATTAGCATATTGGTTAGACAAAACAAGCATTGTGAAGATGTTACTGTGGGCTCGGGGTAATTTGAAAGAGAAAATAATCACCAGACTAATCCTTAATAATAATAATAATAATAATAATCATCATCATTAGTTGCAGTTTTATACAAAGTTAAAAATTAATTCAACCTCAACCAATACAGTAAAATCCAGCTTTTACATTAATACATGAGTGATATAATAAATAATAATGTATAATACTATAACAGTCACAGGGGACATTGTTCTTCCTTTTTACTTTTAATACTTTCAAGTACATTTTCTTGATATGCTTACATACTTTTAGTAATATTTTCATTGTGGTATTAGGACCTTTATTGTAGGATCTGAATATTTCCTCAACCACTGATACCCGTTTCAAACTGCGGGCATACACCTCAACTTTTAATTGTGTGATGAGCAGAGATGTCTGTTGATTTGTGGAGACTCTGGGGAAAACTGAGCAGACAGGATGAGTCATGTGTGGTGGAAATGTTCAAATATAGAAATAATGATGCAAAGAGATTTAATCAGGGAGCTTGTTTGATTTTTAACCTCAAACGTATGAAGGTGGAGGCTTAATTTTCCGTTGCATCACTCAGATGAAGTCACTAAAACAGAAGCTTTCACTGGAGTCCCACCCACTCTCTGTCAGGTGAGCACAACTGTTTATCAAGCACTTACTGCTAAGTCACACACATTATGGTAAATAATCCGAGGTGGAAGCAGTATTCAGTATTCAGCTCTTGTACTTTAGTAAAGGTAGCATTACCATGGTGTAGAAATACTCCTTTTAAGTAAAAATACTGCACTCAAATTTTAACTTACGTAAAAGTACAAAAGTATTAGCATCAAAATATACTTAAAGTATCAAAAGTAAAAAAAAAGTATGCACAATGCTCCATCCCAGAATAATGTATATTATATTATTGGATCATAATAATTGATTCATTAATATGCACATAACTTTAATGTTGCAGTTGGTAAAGGCAGGGCTACTTTTATTTAATTTAGCCTATATACTGCTGGGTAGCTTTTGAATTCCCCCCAGGGATCAACAAAGTCTCATCATATCACAATATATCAAATATATGTAGGGGAGTAAAGTAGAGTATTTGCCTCTGTCATTTAGAGGCAAATACTTCCAATAGTTAAGACATTTCTCTCAAAAGCACAAATGTCAACCTCATGGTGACACTAGAGGAAAATTCAGGGAATCAAAGTAATTTGGTCTCATCGTTTGGGAACAATGAATGCCTGCACCAAATAACATGACAATCCATCCAGTAGTTGTTAAGATATTTCAGTCTAGACCAAAGTGCTGGAATGACCTACATTGCTATCCCTAAAGTTAAAAGATAACTTAGTTTGATACACCTATAAAAAAAAAAAAAATCAATATCTGGCCAAAGGTGGACAGTACAGGGGATTGGTAAGAAGGCAACTACCATGATAAATATTTACACAAGTAAAGATAACATTAGAGAGAAATGATCTGCAACAGGAGACTGCAGATTGAAGTTATTGGCTAATGATTAAAAGAAAACTGAAAAATATGACAGACAGATCATACATGGGCCATAGTTCATGGATGGCACTTTCAGACAAACTAATCTTTGCGACCTGATTTAAAATTAAAAGAATTTGGTCAAACAAGCCTTATTTATCTCAGGGGTATAAGGACGAAGCAGCCAGATGTTCGTCTTAAATTTGTCTTAAGGCAGAGAAAAATTACCAAACGTGTCACTTGGTTTGTTTTGGATGATTTGCTAATTGTGTGCACTACGTATAGGAAGGGGGTAATTCCACAAAGAGGTTGTATCTATATATGGAGTAAATCTTTCTGTTTACAAGTGCAAGGTATAATTTTTTTTCTTCTTGTTGCCAGGTTACAACACCCACCCACGGGAGTCCCCACACCAGAAGGGACTCCACATCTTACCATAATAGCTGCAACTACAAAGCCACAACATCAATGCAACTGTCACAGAAAGCGAAACCATGCAAGAAACGGTTGTTTTTATGTTTTCGTAAACCTCTTCTCAGTCTTTTTTTCTCTTTCTTTCTTTCCATTTTGCAACTCAAGCACCATATAAGGAGCTTAGCTGCATCAGTGTGTCTTCATGGACAGATGCGTGGTTTATTACGACACTTGTTATGCTTTTCTCGGCCAGGTCGCTGTTGCCAATGAGAACCTGTTCTCAACGGCCTACCTGATTAAATAAAGGTGAACTAAAAAAAATTAAAAATAGTTTTGATGTTATCATGTTTAACAAGGAAATGCTAAGAAAAGAAATAAAACATAGTATTTTCATAGTTGTTGTAACATATTTAACTGCAGTTTTATGGGCTTGATTGATTTCTGGAACTTTCTTGTAACTTGATTTTAATAAAACAAAGTAGGCTTCATAAATCAAACAATGTCTCACTCTATTAAATGTTTCAACTTTACTCATTTAAAGCATTCTTGTTCCATCTACTGGTGACAAACAAGCATAACATGTCCTGGGTTTACAGTAGGAACTGTTCGACATTGTGGAAAAATACGCATATTTACATTCTTGCAGAGAGCGCATGAAAAGTACCAATACCAATATAAAAGTACTCTAATACAAGTAAAAGACTTGCATTCAAAATCTTTTTTCTTTTTCTTTAATTAAAAGTGAAGAAATATTAGTATTAGTGTTGGGAAATATTCATCATGCAGTTGAATGGTTCCTGTCAGTTATATTACTACATACAGTATAATATTAAGTGATTACTATTGATGATGTGTTAAGATAGAATATAGCATTTTAATGTTAATGTAGCTGGTCGTGAAGAAGATCATTTTAACCATTTTATACACTTTTGGGTAGCCTTATTAAGAGTCCATAGAATATGGGTGTATCATTTTTAAATGTAAAGTATCACCTTAGCCACATGTTTTTTCTTTGTACTGATTTGAAAGGTTTCTGGGTGGGTTATTTTACTATTATGTCCTCTGTTCTAGGGGTAAATCTCCAACCTTGCCCTCTGATTGCTATATTTGGGATTCCTGACCCCTCACTTGCACTTAACCCTACACAAAAGGACATTAAAGCTTTCACATCCTTACTAGCAAGACGCTCCTTATTGTTACATTGGAAGTCTGCTAAATATCCTATCTCCCGGTGGCTCAAAGACATCATGTATTTCTTCCGTTTTTGAATGGATTAAACAGCAGCTCCAGCTTCATATTTACCGTACAAACGTAAGAAGATCAATCTTCTTATCTAACTCTCAGCTAACAAGCAAAATAAGCGTATTACTCAAAATGTCAAAATGATGCAGTGAATTATATAATTATTCAATAATTGCTGGAGAACAGATGAGCAGAAACAAGGTTTAGCAAAAAAAGGGGAATCTTTTATTTCAGGGCCTGATATCACAGCTGGTCGGGTAGTATTTACACCGACGGACGCTTTTTTCCTTCATTCTTAAAATGCCGTCAATTTTTGGATCTTAAATGCAAGGGGGAAATAAATAAGAATTACTCCAACATGACCTCGTCCCTTGTGGTCTTTTACCTTTGTGTCCCTCAGGACAGGAAGTTCTCCCGGGTGAAATAGTTTAAGAAACTTTGTGATTTCCACCACAATCTGCAGAAGCTTGACAGTTCAACCTACGTCTGAAAAGCTGCCTCTGTCGTCACTTATTCTCTATGAGGTGTGGCTCTGAGAGTTTTTGGACGTGCAGCTCCTTCACCAGCTCCTCCACACAGGCCTTAAACAGAGGCTCCGGCTCCTGAGAGACAAGAGGAAGAACAAAACAGGGTCAGAACCAAGTGATAACCAAACCTAATGATTACTGATTTGTAATGAAAGTCTTTTAATTGAAAATTGAAGATATTTGCACTCTGTCTTTCCAATTTCCTATAAATCTTGCGGTCTGCAATAGAGGTACATTAGCTCTACTACTTTGTTTCTGTGAGGTAAAGTGGCTGAAACAGGGGCTGAATGAGGGGGGAGCTTCAGGCAGGTGTGTTTGAGGATTTTGTTACCTTGTGCTCCAGCTGCCTCTGTTTCTCCACGGCCTCCTCCAGACTCAGACCCAACCACTCTGCCTCCTCCTCTGGGACCTCAAACTGCTGCTTTGACAGAAGGAAGCATAAAATGTCATTTGTTATTAATGACAACTCTTTCTCTTGTACAGTAGCTGGTAAAAATCAGGGTTTGTTTTAATCACTCAGTGGACTTGAACACATCCCATCTACCTTGTATTTGGTGTAGACCTTCTCTCTCTTGACAGGGTCGGAGGGGTAAAGCTCTGTGTTTCTGCGTGCCAGGCGAAGCAACATGGCCCTCTTCAGGTCCATTCCCAGCTTGGAGTTCAGGTCTTCCTTTGATGTCTGATAGAGTTGGATAATTACAATCATAAAAAAAGCCAGATGGAAAAAAATGTAATTTTGTCACACAGGAGGTAGCGCTCTCTTACGCTGAGAATATAGGAGTCGAAACCAAAGGCAGCATCGATGAGGTCCAGAGTGCGTGCTGTGACTGTGATGGTGAACTTGTGATCGAGGATCTCGCTATACAACTCTCTCTTGAACAGCTGTGGTTTCCACGTCTTCTTCAGACGAGTCGACATCTATGGAAAAAGACAATTTAGAAATGTACACAGCTAATGTATACAGCTACGTGTCTAACATTTTGCAATTAAAAAAAAAAAAAACGTGAGCTACATATGTACATTCAGTAAAGGTGGATTTTATAAACACACAACTTATAATGTACTTTAAGTGATTTTTATGACAGGGCTGTTGAGTGTGTCCACTCGACAATCCCATTTAGTCCAATGAAAAAGACAAAAGTGTAATAAACAGAGTGGAAACTTATTTAACCTTGTAATGTATTTTTTATGAATGGATTTTAATGTTCTTAATGTGAAGAGATGGGAGTTTACAGCAAGCAAAGGGTGACATGCTAACAAAGCCCAAGCTGGATATTAATCTACAGCAGCTGGAAGCTTATACTGTGTGCATTATGGTATAATCAAGTAATGTCAACACACTGTACTAGAACTAAAGAAAATGATCTTCCTGGAGACTCACTTTGTCATTATTGGCGTATCTGAAGCCTGATATCCAGCCCTCTCCTCCCCACAGGCCGTCCTGGGAGCTTGGAGGGTAGTAGATGGGTATCGGGACATCCTGCACTCGTTCCTTCTGCCTGGTCGTTGGGTTGGCTCTGTACTGGACTCCCAGAGGTCTCCAATGGACAGGTTTGGGATCTTTCTGCTCAAGGGACTGAAGGTAGTGTTTGGGGAGACGAGCGTAGATGCCCTGCTTCAGTTTTAGAGCCTCCCAGATTTTGGGGGAGTATTTATGTAAAGGCATAACGGACTATCTTTAAAAGTTAAATCTGAAAGACAGAATAAGGAAAATGTCAGGCTGAAACATGTTACTTAGTGAAACCAATAAGAAAACAAATAGTTCCCTGCACAGCATTATAAATGTTGAAGGCAAAGCAATCAAATAAAATAATAAGAGAAGACTTGCTGCAAGTGAATAACTGACTTAGTTGACAGAAAATAATCAATTTCAAGGTACGATTTATAGTCACAGATTTACAAATAATAATGGTTTTCTGATTTTCTCAGTTCCTACAGTTTGTAAGAATGAGTTGTAAGTAATGAGTTCTAAGTATGTAGGTAACAATTACATTCATCATTGATAATCTGTCAATTTCTTTTTTGACAAACAGTTTAGTCTATAAAGTGCCCGACAGTAAAAAAATACCCCACATGTGCCCAATGACATCTTCAATGGCTTGTTTTGTCTTCCTTAAAAGGTGGAAGCACTGAGTGTTTTGGATTTTACTTGATAAATAACTTAAATGATTATTATTCAACATAAAATGTTACCCTATTGAACACCCCACAAACAAAAAATCCCCTGCCCATTTTGCCCAGATTCCCTGTAACAAACCAGTGTTTATACACTGGAATACTGCTCAGCTGCAGAGTCTGTTAAAGACTCAATGTAAGAGTCATATGATATCTGATGAAATACTAAAAGGGGTTTAAAACTAAATTTTGACACAGGTCCTCAAGACTGGGTGAAAATGAAGGAACAACCTCGGGGATCTTACCATGTCAGGTTTTATTGTGAGGCATTTAAACTAATTCCTAATTAATCAAATCACCACAAAGTAACTGCCACACACATGACCTGGGGCACCTGATGGTCTGGGGCTTTTAATTTGCATTAATTGTCTTGTGATTATATTTCTGTCAATAAAAAAATAAAAAAATCACTCTGAACTTGTGTTTTTGTATTTGTCAATATATCTTAAAGTGAAGATATAAACAGACAAAGAAATAAAAATAAATAAAAATGAATTAGCGTTAATTGAAACAGAAACGTTAGTTAATTACAGCCATGCTACAGTTTGGGACAATTAAAACCTACTAAATAAGTCTCTGACATGATAAGTGACAAGTTACTTTTAGAACTAAATTAATAGCGTTGCTAACGTTAGTTAGCAGGACGCTAACTGGCACAGACCAACAACACAGTTATACATCGAAACAAGGCCTCTACTAGTCTAATATACCATCGAGAGCTCGTTCATGTGTCTGTCTTACCGGGTAAGAAGAAAACAATTACCTCCACCAAGTAGAATGTGAGTTTTTAATCTCGGTTAGCCCAAAACTAGGCAGGCAAGGACATCATGCACAGTCCCCACTGCACAAGCAGATTTCCGCATTGGTTGGCCCGCTTACACCAAAAAGGAGAATGATTGGATAGCGGCCGGTGAATTTTCGCAGATTATTGGCTTGCACGGACTGTCAATCGGTGTTGTTTTCCGGGCAAAGCGGATGTAGAAAATACATTCACAATAAATTCTCCTTGCACAGTAACCACAGTGATTATAGATTGAACACATATGTATATACTTTTTTATATACATTTTGCAAATTGTTCTATCATTCATTTTGTGTATTTATTTTCGTGACTACTATGTTTAATTATATCACATTATATTAATATATTAACTAGATGTATACACTAACTCTTTTTTCTCTTTTTGAAAAAAACCCAAATTCCCTGCTCTATGTTCACAGTAAGAAATGATTTAAATGATTTAAAATAAAGATATTAAGGAAAAATGTTGATTTATTTAATTTCCTATTAATATGCTTCATTTCCTATTAATGTGTTCATCATATTCATCACTTATTCATTTCTCATTTTGGAGGATGCATTATGTGAGCAGCATTTAAAGTTGTAGTTGGTCGAGGTGTAGATGATTACACAACTTGACATACTGTTGGGTAGTTTAAGATGTAGCCTACTAATTATGCTTTTTTTAAATCAGAAAATCATGTTTGGGTATACAATCTTAATCTGCAAAGTAACGTTATAGCTGTCTTAAATGTAGTGGAGATTCTTAAGTAACTTAGCCTACTTTAATGAAAAAGAGCGAATACAAAATGTGACGCTGTTCCTTTTAACAATTTGGAGCTTTTATTGTCAAAACAAGGATAGAGCTTGACAGGAAGTAGTTTTGCGAGGTAGTAAGGGAATTTTAACGGTTTGTAAATTATGTAAAATGTACAAATGGAAAACGACTGGTGGATGTGACACTTCCGCCAAATGTAAATATAATAAGCCTACTCCTTACGTCGTCTGCAAATCATGTCAGGTAGGCTACGTTTAAACTATGTGAGATAGTTCGTGTTTGTTTCGCCAAAGGGATTTTACGGACGCGAATTCACGGTTCCTCGCCCGAAAGGTGGAATTGAACCACTCTGCAGTTATGCAGCTACAGGTTTGAAGCCTGCACCCCGGACCACCGAGGATCATCCGGGCACTTCTAAAATGTCTGTCAGATGTATATAAAGCTCATACCAGCAAGACTCTCCTGAGTCAGGGTGTCACCATAATAACTCTAACGTTGGTTTGTATTTCTTACAATGAGCTTGTGTACACAAAGTATAATCAGGTCCCGGATGCCCTAAAACATGTTTACGTCAAATAAACACACAAACAAGGGAAACATTTGTCTGTACTGTGCTGTGTTATGCAAAGCAGGCGCATTGTGATTGGCTGTCTGAATATAAAAAGGTGGAGCCACATGGTGTCATCACAGGTAAGAAATAGAGGAAATATACACAAACAGAAATCCATTTTTGACATTTCATAGCAGGAAAGATACAGATGTAACTGTGTCTATAATAATAATGAACATTATTAATGGCTGCAGTCCATTTAAGGTGTGCCAGTTGTTATGCTGAGCCTTCAGCCGTTGGTGCTTTTCCTGCCGTGTCTGCCATGAAAAAGCCCTCTGTGTGATCTCTCAGCCTCACATTGCCTATATATACTGCTATATGTAGACACAAGACTCTTTTAACAAAACACTACACATTACAAATTTTATATATAATCTTGAAATGAAAATGGACACATTTTAGTGTAATTATTTGTTTTATTTCAATACATACAAAAGGTTCAGGTACAAATGAAGCAACACAAAAAAAATGCCTTTATTTTCACAGAATTTCACTTGATATTGCTTAAAATTCTTTGGTGCAGCACCATATTAATGTCACAAAACTAACAGAACATTTACATATAATGTGCAGGCAATGTTTTTGAGATTACACATTCAAATCTGTTCATTCACCTCTACCTTTACATTCATTAATTGCTTTTTCTCCAGGGTTTTCAGTCAGAGGAAGGTGTTCTCAATGACCAGTGTCTGGGGCTCTTCCTTTGTTTCCTCAGCTGGTGGTGCCAGCATGCTCCTGGTCTCCTCCTCTAACCGAGAGCAGCACATATTCCGAGCGCAGGCCTTTCCACAGGCGAGGCTGCAAGTCAGAAAAGGAGGCAGGGAAGGGTCCACTCTGTGCACGACAGGTGAGGCGTCCCCCTCACTGCCTGCAGAGGACCCAGAGCAGGAGGCAAACTCTGGCTGAACGGTGCAGCAGCTCACTCCTACACTCTGCAGCACCTTCGTGACCCCCGACATCAGATCAGCACACCTGGACATGTGTGAAATGATATAGAGTTTTTAATCTGGACAAAAACACATTTATGATAACCAGCCAGAAACTATCGCCTGATGTGAGTTGGGACTGTCTCTAACCCCCTTGTGATGATGCTCAGGATGAGAGGCTATATACATAAAGTAATGGATGAATTTGCTGTGACTCATCCCAACTGTCATTTTTTTAAACCGATACTTACTACAGATAACCCTAGCTCCATGAGCTTTAGCTAACGTTGAGCTTTATCCACAGTAACAGTACACTAATTTAGAACGGCAAACAAACATGTTTTATAGGTGTCTGGTTATACTGTTTGACTACAAAAATTAAATCCATACCTTCCAGCCAATCAGAATTGAGAATCCCTCAATGGCCATGGTATAAACAGTTAGAACCACCAGGTACAAAAGTCAAACTTTTCCACTTCACCTGTGCACTGGAAACCCAGCATGGCAGTGTACATGTACAGAGGCCACCATGAATGATTCAGTTAACTGCCAGACGTGGAGGTCGTGCACAGCCTGCACCCCAGGGACACTCATAATCCTCCGCCCGAGGTCTGACACACAAATGTGTGGAGGTGTGGCCTGTAGCAGCAGTAAGCCGTACCTGTGCACCTGGAGAGATTTACCAGTGAAACAACATGTCAGTAAGGGGTTTGGATTGCTTGTTTTTATGCTTTATGCCTGCTGTGACACAAATTGCCCTCTGGGACAAATAATAAATTGATTGATTGATTGATCGATACAGCTGCAGCAAATTATTGTTATGAGTGGGTTGAACTCTTAATGTGGTCTTCATTCAGCTAAATGCTCAAAAGCAAAATTTTAACTAAATGGTATGACATAACCACACAGAGCCTGACCTGTGGCGCAGCTGTGGAAATCAGCGTAATCACAGCCAGCAGGGAGAGGCCAGGATCCAGGTAAACCAGGAGGCCACAGGTTCCAGAGCTGTGCAGGCATTGCGGGCTGACCAGCAGCATCACCAGGCTGATGATCAGAGCCAGAAAGGAGGTACAAAGGCCCTGAATGACGAGGACGAACGACAGGAGACTGACTGGACACTTGCTGCTTGGTACCGTCCTCTCAATATGATGTGATGACATGCAGACTGGGGAGGCACTAGATGCATTTTGACTGTCTGAAGAGGAAGAAAACATGATCTTCAGGTATGTGATTCAATCAAAAATGTCAACTTTGTTAACGTTTTTAACGACAATCATTGAACGTTGATGAGCAAAACTATACAAACACCAACAATATATGTTGATGTAAAAATTGTAATTTCACCTGCAAAAAAACACCTCACCCATACCAAACAGGCAATTCCATTTGGTCACATATGGAAACAAAATATTAACATATGTACGTTGAATTCAAATGTTTTTGTTTCTTCATGTGACTCTTTCTTTTACGGGACACTAAAGTGAGAAAGGTGACAGTCCAAAAAGCTAAACTTTCTTACCAAGATGTCCCATGCAGGTGCTGTCTTTGGAACTCTCCGTGATGTCATCTGAACGACTCTCACACTTGCAAGCCTTCAAAACTTCACCGCTGGCTACGTCACAGTCCCTGCTGTCCTGTGTAGCTGCTGCATGCAGGTGGACTCCTGGCTGCTGTCGTGGTGTTTGAGAGTCGGTGTCAGGGACGCTGGAGGTTCCTGGGTTACAGAGGACAAGCGCACCATTGTGGACTGAGTCATCCATGGCCGATTGGATGTGGCTAACGTCATCCTGGACTCGCCCCGGCTCAGCCTGGCCTTTGGTTTTCTCTGCAGCCAAGACTGTGGGAGTCGAACAGAGGAATGAAAAACAAACATGGACACTGTTTGATGTTCCTTACTTGGCAGCTACTTCAAAGTAAAAATCTGTCAGAACAATATAATCACCTGGACAAGCACACTAATTCTTCTGTAGTAAAAGATTATGATTACATAATGCCAGTGTAAGTATGTGCTTTCATATGACATGACTAACTTGGTGAGACAGAGAGAGGGGCTCTGCAGTTGTACTTTATGCTTCATGCATCATTGTGAGCTGCCACAAATTCCACATTCTCCTAAATGCAAACATTTTAGCCACCAGAATTGCAGTAACTAGTCTTACACGACATTAGACTTTAAGATCCTTAAGTACAGTGGAAAGTGTGGTCATCACCCATTAAAACAATGTATTATTGTATCTCAGATTAGATTGATCGCATTTATATTGTTAACCAGTTGAAACTGGATGTCATGCGATCAGACTCCAGTTGTAAAAATCCCATTAGGATCTTTACCACTCCCATGTAGCCTATATGGTAAATTTGAAACTACAGCTAGCATCCTGTTAGCTTCGCATCAAGAGTAGAAACTGGAAGGAGGATAAATACAAGCCACAACCTGGCAACCCAAATGTTTGCATGAATGGCTTATAACTGATCTAAAAAGCATTTGTAAGTGATTTATTGACCATTATTAAAACTATTAGTTACAGCATTTATAAAGAGCCCTTATTAGAAAATGACAACACACATATTGTTATACTTTATATGCATGCATCAGTTCTCAAAGTGAACATGTGATCTGTAAGTAGGCCTAATGTTACCTTTGTGGTTCTCTTCAAAGTGAGATTCAGGCTCCGTCTGCCCGCTGGCCCCAGCTCTCTCATCCTGCAGCTGAACCCAGTTCAGCCAGACAACCAGCATCTTATGGAGCACGCTGAAAAATCCGACCACCACAAGCAGCAGGGGGCGCTGCACTGGCTGTGGTTCCAGGGAAAAATTGCTGATTTCCATGAAGTAGGAGAGACACAGAGATGTCAGGAGGAGAGTGGAGATGAAAGCCCCCACAGGCTGTATCCTGCTGCGGGTGTAGGACACACCGCAGTCTGAAGACCCACCAGTCTGGGTCCCAGGTTGAGATTTGATGGATGACACTGCAGGCAGGTTGGAGGGAAGTGCTGCTGAGGAGGAGGAAGCATGTGAAGGAGATGCAGAGGAGTCCAAAGTAGAGATTGGAGGTTTTATGATGCTTGCTGCTTGAGGAGGACGAAGAGCCATGCGCAAGAGGATGAAGAGTGTGTGGAAACCATCCACCAGGGTGATAAGGGATTTGCACAGCTGACTGATGGTGACCTCGCACACCAGCAGCAAGATGGTCACTCCCAGCATGCACCCGTGTAGCACCCTCATATCTGCAACTGAGAGCGCACACTAGAACTCTTCATACATTCAAACACAAGCACGTGCACGCACGCACGCACGCACGCACACACGCACACACACACACACACACACACACACACACACACACACACACACACACACACTCACTCACTCACTCACTCACTCACTTCTTCTAACAACCTCCATGCTCTACATTAAGCTCATTATTTATTTTATTTAAAAAAACATGGATGTAAATGAGATTTAAACACAAATTTCCATTGTCTCCCCTCTTGTCACTTTCTAGTTCTGGAAACATTGTCTTAGATGTGTAGTAACCGTGTGTTATTTCAGAAGGAAACAACATTTTTTGCAGAAGGAAACAAAGTTAGAGCTTGAACTGACCAAGCTTCCCTGAGCAACGCTGGGAGTTGCAGCTGCATCTGTTACACTCAAGGTCAGGATTAGAGCCCTATAGTTCTGGTGCACTCATTACTGGGTAGTTGATCACAGCCAAAGCTTAATGTGTAAAATCTTCATCTGCTAACTCCAGCTGTAGTCAAGTAAAACAAAATTTTAATCTTTCTCTCTGGAATGTAGTAGAGTAGACGTATAAAGTTGCATAACATAACAACATTTAAGTACAAGTAGCTCTTAAGTACAATGCTTCAGTAAATGTACTAAATTACATTCCACCACTGCTTTTAATATTAATTTAAAATTGCCCACACCAGCATGCCACAGCATGAATCATCATTCACTACTGTACAATTTTGAGGTACATTTCCTGCAACTTTATACATCAAGTCTGCATCAATTCAGAGGCAAATACTGTACTTTTTACTCTTACATTCATGTGATAACTTCAACTAAAAGTTAGTTTGAAGAGGAAATGATGAATTATAGGTGAAGATAAAGCTTTATTGATCTTGGGGAAATGCCCAGCAATTTAGAAAGTAATTCAAATTAGCCTCATCTTATCAGCTGCAACATTAAACCGATGTACACATGAATGCATCAATAATTATGATCCAGCAATTATATATATTATTCTGAAATGAACCATAATGAATACTTTTATTTAAATTTGAATGCATGGCTTTTACTTGTAAAAGACTATTTCTTTACCGTGGTATTACTACTTTTACTTAAACAAAAGATCTGAGTACTTCTTCCACCACTGAATGTAAGTCATGAATAAACCAGCATGTACATGTAACGCACAGCAATCTATTTGCACAAGCGGCACTTAGAAATCAAAGTTAAGGACAAATGCAACAAATGTAGACAATCTACGCATTTTCTTTTCAGTCTAAAGTTTAATTACCCCGTAAAAGTGGACGACCCTCGGCCAGCAATCAAAGACAAGTTGAGTTCTTGGATGTGATCTGTGTGCCGCAATCAGAAAAATGTCATTCATCATGCTCACCATCTCTCCCTGACTGTGTCCCACCACACTCCTCCTTTGCTGTAATCACAGTCATGTGAGCTGGGGAGGAGGGGGTGGTGGGATATCTTCCTTTCCTCAGTCATCCCTGTTTGCATTCCCTCCTCAGCTCGTTGGTGGGAGAATACCTTGAGTGGACGAATACACAGCCCACCCACCCTTCACACACTCTGAGCAGATCCAGTGAAGCTAATTTGCACTAATTCAGTGTGCCGCTGCATTGCATGCAGCATTGGCACAAATGTTTTTTTTGTCAAGGAGGGCAGGCAGAGGTGTCAAGTAACGAAGTACAAATACTTCGTTACCTTACTTAAGTAGAAATTTTGGGTATCTATACTTTACTGGAGTAATTATTTTACAGCATACTTTTTACTTCTACTCCTTACATTTTCACGCAATTATCTGTACTTTCTACTCCCTACATTTAAAAAATAGCCTCGTTACTCATATTTCAGTTCGGCTTGTTTTCATTCCGGCTCGTCATCGTTAAAAAAAAAACTATCCAAATCGCTCCATCCGGAGAGAGTGAATTTGATTGTGGTTGGATGAGAAGTATAAACATAGCTATTCCGACACCCTATTGGTTTGTACGCGATCCATAACACCTGTACAGACCCGGTGCTAATACGTCACCGGTGCCTTAACGACCGTTATCTACCGGACCGAATAGCAACACGGATTTCGGTGCCTTAGGTGCCTGCGCGATGCTCCGAAAACGGACGTTAGAGGGAACTGATCGCCGCACGGGACGCTAGTCAACACTACAGTTGGAAGCAGCAAGCAGGTTAGCCTAGCGTTAGCTAGAAGATGGAGTAAACATGATAAAATGCTGAGAGCTAAACGGTGTAAAAGTGTGTCTATATTTCACTGGAGAGGAGTCTGACACCAGACTGTAGCTGCCGTTGTCTGAAAAACACAGAAGAGATGTAGCCTACGTGTCACCTTTTTCAGCCCTTCTGAGTTTGCAGGTATGATTTTAATATACTGTAACATTATTATAGTCATATGATTTTGTCAGTTAAGCTGTTGTCCTTAATGGCATTTCCCCCCCTTACATCAGGGGTCTTGAACGTTTTTTAAGCCAAGGACCCCTTAACTTAAAGTGAGATGTAGCAGGGACCCCTACATATTGTATGAAATTAAGTTGCATATTAAACTGGGCCTACAATAACTGTTAGGGTAACCTAAAGCCTTCTTACGTACGTTTTTTCATAAGCTATTAAAATATTAATTGTTGGCATGATTTTATAAATCATATTTTAATGTTACATATGTGGCACAGTAAATCTAGGATTAACTGTATCTGTGGGCTGATATCTTAGGGACTACCTTACCTATAGGCCAGTAAGCCTATCATCAGTGGGAATTTATATTTGCTAATACTATGTTGGAATTATGTTAAGGCATTTTATTTTTATTTTTTTTAAAGACTCAAAAATGTACAATAATTTGAAGGCCCCCCTGCAATGACTCTGAGGACCCCCTGTTGAAGATCTCTGCCTTACATTACTTTTACTTTTATACTTTAAGTAGTTTTGAAAGCAGTACTTTTACACTTTTACTTAAGTAAAAAGCTTGAGTTGATACTTCAACTTCTACAAAAGTCTTTTCAAACCCTAGTATCTATACTTCTACTTGAGTAATGAATGTGAATACTTTTGACACCTCTGAGGGCAGGTGATGCAGCACCCAGTATGTTACAGGGGGAATTATACACCCTCTGATTAAAAAAAAAAGGTAAAAAAATAACAATTACAATTATTAAAAACAAAGCAAAAATGAAGTGTGTTATGAGTTATGAGTTCTTCTGCCTGTGGGAGGTTTCCAGTCACTTTACATGTTAGAGATTATTTTCCTACAGTCTGTGTTATTTTAGCTACTGTGATGCCTGTTGTTGCATCCAGTCTTCCGAGAGCAAGAGAGAAGTAAAGGCTGCCTGTCTTTTTTGGATCTAGTAAGGTCAGAAGTTTAGTCAGTAAAATATCAACATAATTACCAATCTGCTGCTTTCATCTCAGTTTTTGGCATTTTATTTAAGATTTATTTTAGTCTGGTTTATTTGCAGCATTTTCTAACTGCCCTCCAAACTAAGAAATGGTTACCAATGAGTTGTTATATTTTGGCATGCTTGTTTTGGTTGATTGTAAAATTGTTGCAAATATTAAGGGTAAAATTCACGATTACAATTCATGTATTCTTTGTCTATTATTGAGATAACATTCAATGAATTGCAAGATAATTGCGTTGGCATATTCCCTTGTCTTAGAAGCAGTGTGTAGTTTTACTTTTAACTAGTAAAGATATTTAAAAATCATTAAAATAAAATGTATAATAATCATAATAAATCAAACAAGAAAATATTATTTGATGGTGTATTAGCATAAACACTGGAAACAAGAAGAACCAGATAGTCTGGCTCTGTCCAAAGGTAACAAGCACCTCTAAAGTACGTTAATTAAAACTTATCACATCTAGTTTAGTTTAGTGAGCTTTAGAGGTGCTGGTAGGCGGATTTTAGAAGAAGTTGTTTCTCCCCGTCTCCAGCTTTTATGCTAAGCTATAGCTTTATATTTATCATAAAAACAAGATGGTGTCAATTTTCTCATCTAACTCTCGGCAAAAAAGAAAATAGGCATATTTCCCCATAAATCCCCCAAAATGGTTAATTTAAAAGCTATTGGGTTTTGTCTATTTTTGCATTTATTAGCTCTTTCAAGCTCTGTTGAAGGTGGTGCACCCTCTCTGTCCCCCTCTTAGCACTCATGAACCCGCAGATGATGCTGCAGTCCCATCAGCCCCTGCTCTTGTGTGCCCATGTGCAGGGGTCTGTTGCAGTCCACTGGACTGCGAATCAACAGGCCAGATATGGGCTGACACCACGGATAAATCCCTACTGTTCTATCAACATGCCAGCACATTCCTGAGGCACGGCTAAGCCCAAGGAGAGACCCAGCGAGGAAGCATTTGATCACTTGCCACTGTCCCCTAACAGAGAGAGAGAGAGAGAGGCCACAGCAGTTTGGCAAAAACCTTTTAAGCACCCTCAAAGCTGAAACAAAGCTTTTAGTTATGAAGCTCTGCCTGCTTCTTTATCTTTGGAGAATTTCTATAAGCTATCATGATTGTTTTTTTTTGTTTTTTGGAGGCAGCGGAACAATCTGAAAACACAACATTGACATATCACCTTATAAAGTTATGTAAAACATGTTAGCAAACACTTGCCTATTACACATCCAACAGACGTGGAGCCACTTCTTATGCTGCTTTGAGAGCGTTTTATGTATATTTACTATTATTGGATTATTATTCATGCATTATCATTTTAGCAGTATGTTATCTTCCTTGAGCTTCTTACAGTGCAGACACGTTGCTGCTTGCTCCTGCCTCTGCTTGCATATTTCTTTTTTTTTTATTGAACACTGACAGATTTACATTTAATGACAGTTTCAAATGAAGGTACAATAATCCATCATACAATAAAAAGCAGGAATGCACATACATAGACATACAGTTAGACAATAAAGATCTATTCTCCCCAAGCCAACCCATAGAGCCCTACTGTTATTGTACTCAGACAATCAGACCCCAAGTAAGTTGTAAATGGACCCCAGACTTTATGAAACTATAACGGTTTCTCTCTCAGATAGAAGCTAATGGCTTTGAGGGGCATAAACTCCAGTACACTGCATATCCACTGGGCAGGGGGTTTCTCTGACACCCATTTCAATAAAATACATCTTCTAGCACAGAAGAGCAGGATTTTAAGACGTTTTAGCTGATTAGAAGGAATATCTGGAGGATGGTCTATACCAAGAATAGAGAATAAGGGAGAGATGTTCAGTGCCTGTCCTATTATGTCATTAATTTCTTTACGAACAGCTTCCCAAAATTTGTGAATATGTACACAGTCCAATACACAGTGGACATATGAACTTTCCTCAATCTTAAACTTAACGCAAAACTTTGCTCAGTCCGGGTTCATTCTGTTCCTCTTCAGTGGAGTGATATGTAGTCTGTGATTAATCCGAAATTGCAGTTCCTTGGCTTTATTAGTGGTGAGACACCAGCTGCAGGCTGAGCGCAGCATATCATCTCATCTCATGAACAGCCCAGGCAATATAATGATGTAGGCTAGTTTCTACAGACACAGACTGCTGCGTGATAAACGTACAAAGTATTTCCTCCGGCTATGGCAACACACTTTGACATATATAAAATGGACCAACAGATCCCGTTGCTCTGGACAGAGACCAGTGAAGGATATTAGAAGCAATTTTCTGGTGAGCGCTGAGCGTTACTGCGCAGCCTCCAACTGAGCTTGAAGACGTAGATGTGACGTGAGCAACGTGTCTGAAAGTTGTAAGTCTTCTGGTAGCTGTGCCAAGAGAAATCTCAATCATTCCCAATCTTGCAGAGACTGAGAGCGTGGGTAGATTGACAGTGTTACCCGCCAATTGCAAAATTTACCCGCATTTGGCTGTAGTACAGCAGATTAGTAAAAAAATCGTTCACTTTGGTATACAAGCATGAAATTTGGCACAGATACTCTCTAAGGGCCACTATTTTGGAAAAAGGCGTTGGCCACTCAAAAATTCAATATGGCGGCCATTTTTCAAGATGGCCGCCATTGCTATTCAATGCTTATTATATCAATGATTCAAGCAGTGATCCAAGCATAAAATTTGATACAAATACTCTCTAAAGGACATGTTAATGGAAATAGATGCTTGTCCCTCAAAAATTCAAGATGGCCGCCATTTTTAAAGATGGCCACCGTTCCTGTCAAATATTAATTATTTCAATTGTTCGTATGGTGATGCAATTATAAAATTAGGCAGAAATACTCTTCAAGGAACACTCTTTTGGAAAAAGGTATGTGCCACTCAAAAATTCAGGATGGCGACCATTTTCAAGATGGCAACCATTTCTATCAAAAATGTATGAAAGGATTCAAGAGAAATGGCGGCCATCTTGAAAAAAGGTTGCCATCTTGAATTTTTGAGGGACCAGCACCGTTTTCCAAAAAAACATTCTTAAGAGAGTATTTTCACAAAATGTTATGCCTACATCACTGTTTGAACGATTGACATAATGAGCATTTGACAGAAATAGCGTCCATCTTGAAAAAATGGCCGCCATGTTGAATTTTTGGGTGGCCAATGCCTTTTTCCCAAAAAGTGACCCTTAGAGAGTATCTGTGCCAAATTTCATGCTTCTATACCAATTTGAACGATTCTCTTGAAATATGCCATTAATCTGCTGTACTACTGGTGGTCGGGTGTTAATTTCATGCCCTGATCCCAAGCCACTTCTACATTAATAAGCAACAATTAGAAAAATATTGGGAATAGCATTATCAATAGCATTAATCACACCGAGTATCAATGTCACTGCCGTGCTCTCTCCTAGTTTCTGCATTGTTTGTCATTGTGGCTTTCAGCAGCGAAGCGATTGTTTGGGCAAAGAAAGTCTCTGCGTCTTCAGGCTTGTCAAAAACTTCTCGCTTACCTTGAAAAGTCACCTGTAGCTTTGCAGTGGGTAGCAGGCCATACCGTACACCAGGGAGATCCTTCATCTTCGCTTTAAAGGAATACGCCACCGTTTGTTGAAATAGGGTTATTCACCATCTCCTCTATATTTATATAGGTGGGTAAATGAATGGTTCTGCGGCCAGCGCAAAGTTACTGTTTCTGGGTTGCTGGACAACCAAATGCCGCTGTCCTGACTGAGCTGGCCGCTGCCCGTCCAGTAACCCAGAAACAGTGACTTTGCGCCGGCCGCAGAGCCCCGTGGGCTGCCGATATCTCTGTGCCTGAGTAGCAGTGCTTTGGCTGTAGCCTACTTCCACCCAATATAGTCCCAAGTCAATATCTGCCTAGGAAATCGTCTAGTCTTAATCTGCATTGCTATTTTTACTCGTGAATACGCAGGCCACAAGAAGTAATTAGGTTTTGTTTTTG
This sequence comes from Perca flavescens, assembly GCF_004354835.1. Classification (NCBI taxonomy): domain Eukaryota; kingdom Metazoa; phylum Chordata; class Actinopteri; order Perciformes; family Percidae; genus Perca; species Perca flavescens. Next base: position 15,517,011 of record NC_041333.1, read on the forward strand.
TTGTTGTTGGGTCACTTTTACTCACGACATGCTAACGGCAACAAAGGATTCCATTTATTACGCTAAGCTAAGATAGTGGTGGCGGCGCCGGACTAAGACAATGCATGCACTGAGACAAAAATGTGTTTGCACACCTATATAAATATAGAGGAGACGGCAAATAACCCGGCCAATCCTGAAAAATGTGCACCCTGTGCTTGCGAAAATACAGCTTGCCCTTCTCCCGTGATAGTTCAAGTATTTCACGTCTGACCTGGTTGTGATACACCCGCACGATGATCGGCCGGGGGGGTCGCTTGGGGTTTAGGCACCAGGCTTCTATGAGCATGATCACAGATGGGCAGTTGATTTGGCTGGATGGGCATTCTCAGGGTCTCTCGTCACCTGTGGTCCCTCAGTATCCTCCGGGATGCCTATCACTCGTAGGTTTTGGCGGCGGCCCAGATCCTCTAGCCTCTCATATAGGGTAGCATTGTGCTTAGCCAGTTTGGCACAGAGGCTTTCCAAAATCAACATCACTCAGCGAGGTTTCAACATCTTCCAGGCGGCCCCCAATTGATGGTACAGTTGACTGCAGAATGTTAATAGAAGTGTGAATCTCTTCTCTGAACTTTTCAATTAGGCTAATCACGTAGGTTCAGGATAGTCATCCCTGCTAGCGCTCCCTACATTGCCACCGTTGCTTTTACTCAGAGTTCCATGGTCAGGGGTGTTTCTCTTTGACTTAGGCATTTCACAAGAAATTGTAGATAATTTCAATTGTAAAATTACAAATGTTATTGATGCCATTGCTCCCACTAAGGTCAAAGCTGTCTCTGGTAAGAAAAGATCTCCATGGAAACTATAAGCCGATATCAAACCTTCCATTTTTAAGTAAAATCTTTGAAAAAGCGGTTCATCAATTCAACCTTTTCTTGGCACTAAACTCCAGTTTTGATGCCTTCCAGTCGGGTTTAGAGACCATACCACAGCACTGAGACGGCTCTTGTTAAAGTCTTTAATGACATCCACTTAAACACATATAGCGGCAAAATGTCAGTCTTAGTATTACTTGATCTCAGTGCTGCATTTGACAAAGTTGACCATGACATATTACTAGACCGATTGGAAAACTGGGTTGGCCTTTCTGGCTCAGTGCTAAACTGGTTTGAATCCTACTTAAAGAATAGGGACTACTTTGTGTCTATTGGTAATTATGCATCTGAGCATACAAATATGATGTGCAGAGTTCCCAAAGACTGTGTTCTGGGGCCTCTTCTGTTTAACATCTACATGCTTCCACTCACTCAGATTATGGAAAACAACAAAATAAGTTATCATAGTTATGCAGACGACAAACAAATTTACATAACCTTATCGCCAGGGGACTATAGTCCAAAACGAAAACTGACTAAGTGCATTGAACAAATTAACGACTGGATGTGCCAGAACTTTCTTGAATTAAATGAAGAAAAAAACTGAGGTGGTTGTTTTTGGAGTAAAAGAGGAACGATTAAAAGTCAGCGCTCAGCTTCAAACGACAATGTTAAAAACAATAGACAAAGCCAGAAATCTTGGTGTAGTCATGGACTCAGACCTGAATTTCAACAGTCACATTAAGACAATTACAAAGTCAGCCTATTATCTCCTTAAGAATATATCAAGGGTTAAAGGACTTATGTCTCAGCAGGATTTGGAAAAACTTGTCCATGTTTTTATCTTCAGTAGACTTGACTACTGTAACGGTGTCTTTACAGGTCTCCCTAAAAAAATCAGACAGCTGCAGCTGATTCAGAACGCTGCTGCTCGAGTCCTCACTAAAACCAAGAAAGTGGATCACTTCTTCATCAAATGTACATACAATACACATAACACAACACACCAAAAAAAACATACAAATATATAGTATACAGTACAATTTACAATAGTGCAAAAGGGCAGGTAGCAGCGCATACGTTGTAATTGTAGCAACCTCTTTGAAACTACCATAAGCTGCTGAGAGGCTGGGAGCAATCAACACCTGTATGACGTACCGTTTGAATAATCCAGTTCAACTCTGGGATATGCGCTTAAAGATTTAGTGTCCAGTCCAAAACAAGAACAAGCAAAAATGACAAAATCCAGTTACGCATGAAAAAAAAAAAACGTGTGAAAGTGAACGTGGATGCTGTGAAATTTACTTTTGTGGTCAACAGAAATTGTAAGAACCCAAACTCACCTCCTCTCTATCTTCCGCCATGCAGGTGCACCATTGTACAGTATTTAGACAATGATTATTGTCAGACCAACCCCTGTTGTTTGTGCAATATTTGTATCCTTCTCTAAAAGTTTTTATACTAAGCGCTTTTTTGCACTTCTAGTCTTAAACAATTTTATTATTTGTATTTTGTTTTATATATTTTTATATAATTCCTTTCTCCCTGTTGTTTCTTGTGAGTAATAACTGTTGTAGGCTTGTCCCAAGAGTTTCATTCGCCTAGTTCCTGTGCAGATGAAAAATAAATGACCTGACCTTTGAAAACCAGGACACAATGTTGTGTAGAACTAGTTAATGTTTATTAAAATACCTTATCCTGGTACAGTTTGACTCCCTTGCTGAGAACAAGCATGAATTATTATAAAATAAAGTCAAGTTTTTTCTTACCTTAGTCTGTTGATATAACAAAATAATAACATAATAATGTAAAAAACTTTACATTGACCGATTCTTCAACCATTGAGGTGCTTAATCACGTTTTATATTAATGTTGACAGAGACAGCGCCTCAGGAGTTTCTCTGAAAGTATGAGGAGTTAAGAAAAACAGAGAACAGGAGGCCAACATAACATTATGAAATATTTAATTTCAACCAGAATTTTACAATAACTCCAACCAATACAACCCAAACTCTGTGGTGCTCCTGGTGGAGTTTAAGAACCCAGACGCTCAACAGTGTCACAATGTTTCTGTGCACTGAACAGAAAAACTACAAAAAACACACAACAGCAAACTACAATCACTGTATGGCAGGTTTGTGTGTGTGTGTGAATAGACCTTGATTCAACTCACTGTGATACAAGACACTTTTCTTTTGCAGTATGGATATTTTGTGAGTTTATAAATTTCTCCAAGATTGCACAACATTCTTGTACGGCTCATACTAACCAATAATGTCAAGAGGAAGAAAAAAAAAAAAGTCAATTTTCACTTTAAATAGAGGGGTAAGACAATCTGGGTAAAAAATAAAGGTCCCTTTATAAATTACATTTTCTGTGGTGGTGATACTGTATGTTACAGATAGGTTTGGACTGGGGAAATTTAATACATATCTGTGATAAATGGGGTTGAAATGTATTAAAGAAAACTTAACAGTTACACAGCATGAATATATACAATGTTTAAAAATCTATTCAACAAAAGGGTTGCATGCATTTAGACCGGTGGTTCCCAACTACTGGTCTAAATGCATGGAAGTGGGACCCTTTAAAGCCACAAAATGATGAAAGGAATAGTTTGATATATTGGGAGATACAAATTTGCTGTCTTGTAGAGTTGAGATGAGAAGATTGACACCGCTCTCATATCTGTACACTAAATATGAAGCTACCTTGGACAGTTAGCTCAGCTTGAAGACTGGAAACAGCTAGCTTGGCCTAGTTATACCCTGTAGGCAATTTGTTCATGTTTAACCAGGGGCCGGGTCCGGCTTCGGGATTTATCAGTGCACAGCACAGTTAGGCTACGGATATTACAGAGCCATGGTTGGGGCCATAGATTAACTTGCACCAACCTCAGTCAGATGAAGGATTAATGTGTCAAGCAGATTAGACTAACATTCAACTAAACAACCCGTCCACCCCCTCTGCAACTAGGCGACAGCAGGTCAAAGGGGCTTGTTTTTTGGTCATTTTTCTAACAAGGGTGATGGCATCCCCCCTCATATCACGTACTTGTTTTACCATGTCTGGCCTCCGGGACAATTTTTTTTTATCAACATAATGACGAAACATTAATAAACGAATGGGATGCATTTGTTTTCCTCGGTTTATGCTCGTAGCAACTGAAGCATCATTTAAAGTTTGTAATGATTGTTTAAGCACTCACAGCACTTGGTTTAGGTGAGGAAAATAACATAGTTGAAAAAGTCAACAGTGATTTGAAGCATGAGACCTGTTTTGTGCACTAATTTCCTTCCTACAGTAGAAAAAAAAAACATTGCCAGTGAGCATAATCCAGGCAGTAATTACATTTCCCTTCAAAAAGTAATTGGCAAAAGAAATTAGTAGTATAGTAATGTAGTTTCTAGGAGACAGGGTTGCCTGAGAACACAACACAAAAAGGCTACTGGTAGAGATACAAGACAAAGGACGCTGTGTTATGTTAGAGACATTTGACTTACTGGGGCTGTCTGTAAGCATTGAAGGGTAATTAAAACCATATTTATTAACTTCTGAATGTCTCACAATCTCCTGTATTACTGGAGCATTACTGGCGAGAGTGGATTAGTGGAGTGTGGAATTCCTCACATACAGAGCAGAGCTCCCACCCTGCGCTCGACCCCCTGCCCACCGCTACACACCCTCACTCCAGGGTGTGAGGGAGTGAAGGTTTTGTTGGAAACATGTGCTTTCTGCTTTATTTCGAATCCTGTAAATCTTCTTTTTGGAAAGAGATGTTGCTTTTGAATATTTCCGATGTAGTCTTTTACTCATGCTAGCAGCGTGGCTCTATGTCCAGACTGAAATATCTCAACAACTATAGGAGGGAATGCCATGTTAAGGACATTCCCATTAGTCTCGTACTTTGTGGAGTGAATTATCATGTTTTATCAAACATTTTACTGTCATTAACCTCTGTCACTGTGCTTGCACTCACTACAGACAAGCAGCATCCCTTCTTCTCGGCTGAATTTCAATCTTACTGTGCCATGAGGGTAAAGACCTACTGAAATGGTGGTGGAGCAAAATTAATATTGTATTAAACACTTTGCAAGGCATTGTGGGATTCCCGGCAACGTAGGACTGACCAGCAATACAAAGAAGGAGTTTCAAAAGTTGAACATTTCAAACTTTAAAGCAAATTAGGGTGAACTTTGCCTGCTGGCTACACAGTATTTTGCCAAAAAACTGACAACAAGCAATGCAGTAGTGGGTCAGGAAGTCAACAAGCTACTCGCTGCCACATTCTTTGGAAATGTGAACAAAGGTTTTGCCAGCTGAAATCCATCATCTCTCACTATGATATTGCTCTGCTAGCTACCCACTAACCCCAAATCACATTTGATTGGAAACATTTATGTTACTGCACAGAGTTCAAGATGGGTCATCAAACATATTTTTTTGTTTTACAGAAAGAGGAATTTTGATAAAAGAACTCAAAAATGAGTTTTCAACACATAGCATGTAACAAGAGAAACATGAACAATTAACACAGGGAGTGGATTAGAACTTGGAAAATGTATTTGTCATTTTACAGACTTCCGTCATTGTTGTGTCTAATGACACGTTCATGTCATATCTGAGTTGTCGTAATTATGAGTATCCGACTGCTAAACCGTGTTCATGTCAATATCAAAGTGGTAATTTCGACCGATTTTTTTCCGAAAGCTCCAGCGTCCGGGACTTGACACTAGGGCTGGGCAATATGTAGAAAATAAAATATCACATTTTTTTGGACCAAAGAAACCAAAGAATGTCTGAAATTTCTAATTTTGAGTTGCAGAAACATTTTTTCCTGCTTTTCTATGCAGAGGTTGCAGTGCGAGAGGTTGTGCATCAGTGCCAAACACACAAACCACCTGCCTGATGTCTAACTATATCAAAACATGATTGTCATTCTACACTGACAGCCCCTCGGTCACTCACAGTGAGGTTTCCAACCTCCCTGGACTGAACCACAGCAATGTATTTATTTTTTCGTTAGGTACTGACCAACAGAAAATAAAAAAAAAGAACACTTATAGGGACTGTACTTTTTAATATTGTATTAAATAATTAATTGTTTTGTATAGAAGTGATGTATTGACTCCATTTCCTGCAAAACATCTCTGTAGGTTTCAAAATTCACTAGATGTATCCAAAAATCCCAACCAAACTTGATCTGAACACATTTTTCAATCTGCAGAGTTCAGGCATTGAAACATTCAGTCATATCATTTAGTCATTACATGCATTTATTTGAGAGGAACAAATTTCGCCATACATATCTTTGTGATTACCAGCACATTTCAATTAAGTTAACAAATTATTATTAAAAATTTCTAAAAATTAAAGCATAACAAACAGTGGGGGCAAACTATCACTTGGGTGAAGAGGAGCATGAGGGTTGAATGCTGCTCCTTTTAAGAAGGAAAAAAATAAAATAAAATACAACACACCTGCCCGTATCTGCTTCAGGAAATAATCAAAGCAGCTCTCTTCACGAACATACATGAAGTTGACATTTCGTGTGAAGTTTCTTCCTAAATCCTTGCTCGGGAAAATTCAGGACAGAAGTTGGATTTGAGCAGAGACATCAGCGCCTGCAGTGTGTTGTATACGATGTTGTTTAGACTGTGGTATCCTTTCACTTCTGTCTCCTCTGTGAGAAAACAACACAACCACCACTGCCACCTTGTGGCCACAGCCTCACCCAGCACAGTAGTGTTAAAACAACCAGGACTTTTGATGAGAACTAATGTTTGCTGCATTCGTGCGTTTGCTTTCATTACTGCACCCCGACTGCTATAGTCAACCATTCAACCATATTTACCTTTTCTTCCAACACAGATTACCTTTCCCTCCCCCCAAAAAACAAAACTAAATATTTGCTCTAGTTTGAATCTGAAATATACATCAACAAAATAGGGTTCATCTTTAAAAGCAACCCCCAAAATGGAAAACAAAAAAGATAAAATGAGGATGGAGGTGAAGAAAAAAAAGGGGGAAAAGTAAATCAGAAAAGGCTCATATAGCTATAAAATAAATAGAAAATAAGTGATTTCTCAAAGCAGCCCAAAAGAAAAAACAAAGACTGAACCTGAAGTGGTGAGTTTTGAAGGCAACATGAATGACGAGCTGGAGCGGGGAGATGGCAGCAAGTATCAGTGGAAGACTGAGGGACAGGAGGAAGGAGGGGGGAAATGTCGACAGAGACCGAGCTGCTTTTCGTGAAAGAGTTTAACACAACAATGACTGGTCGAACAAAGCAATAATAGTGTCTGAGTGTTGTAGAGAATCAAGAAAAAAAAAAAAAAGATGTAAATAACTCAACCAATAGCAGACATCTTGCTTTCTGACATTTGCAGACGTTCTGGTTTTTTTTTTTTCAGCTGGGAGCAAAATTACCGACTTCAAAAAGCTTTCTTTTTTTTGTTGTTGCAGCAGAGGCAGGCAGAGAGACAGTTGCAGCTCCTCCACATCAGATCTGAGAAGACTGACCGGAGGGGGACGCTGATTCCTGAGGGGCCAAAGTGAGCAGAGGAGGAGAAAACACAGAGAGGGAAGTCACTTTGGCAGAGGTCCCTTAAAAGTTCTTCTTTCCCAGAAGGGAGAGAAATGGTCAGGAGTTGGGAACTGACATAAAACGTTGACATTTAAACAGACACGTTAACATCTTCAGCTTCCTCGGATATAAAAGCCTTTGATAATGACCTACATCCACCTCTAGAACAAGTGTTTAAAGCCAGCAGGTCCGCTCAGTAGGGCCCGTCAACGCTATTTTGTCTTGTGAATGTGCCATCAACCCCACTTTTCTCATTATCACTGTTATGTCTTTGTGTATGTGTTATGACAAAAAAAAAAATATATATATAGAATTGCTAGTTATTCCTCCAACTACAGTGGAAATCTACACAAGAGAGCAACAGGAGGGGCTGTGAGAAAGGTCTGTGTTCTGTCTTTGGTTAGTGTTTAACCCCCCAGCTCTCTTCTGTCTCACTCACAGGCGTCTGCTTGTGTATAAAGATTGCAGATTGACGAAATGTAGTGACAACAGAGTGATTTTATTTCTCTTTTTTTTTCTCTCTCTCTCTTCCGCATAATATGCATATGTAACTGTGTTTCTGTGGTTGATGTAGTGTGTAACTTTTTTGTCACAGCAAAGCTCCAAAAGTCGATTTTGTATTTTTTTGTTTCTTTCTCTAATTTGCTTGTATTTTCAGAGCTTTGACTGTAATACCGGGTCTTTTGTTCTTTATGGAAAGGTTGTGTGGATGGTAAAGTCAAAGAAAAGACAAAAACATTGTAGGGCAACTTGTCATGTAGTAGAGCCAGACAATCTATCGACGAGTGCTGTTTTCTCCCGTTCTCGCCGTCCCTGTGAAAGTAGAAGACATGAGATTCATCAGTCCTGAATGTAGCAGAGAACATTTGTAAAACCAAACTCAAAGCTAACCTAATTATCAATGATCCTCAAGAATCTCCTTCTCAATCTGTGCACACTGTTGTGTCTGAAGGAAGCCATTACAGTGCTTTTTTGCAGCAGGTTTTGTTTTTAAAATGCTATTTTGGCTGCACAAATACATTCAAAACTCAATTACCTTCTGAGGATGCTGCCGGCCTTACACCAGAGTCTATACTAGCTGTGTTCACTGCAGTGCAGTTACAAGTGTTTGCAACTCTTCCAGGTCAGCTCTCTTATTTTGATTTTATTATTTTATAATAATATTTAATTTAAAAACACCTGAGCATTTCTTTCAGGGACATTTGGCAGGTTTACTACAAGTCTAAAGTAGCTTAAGACATTAAGGAAAGATGCGTTTATTTAGTGTCCCAGAGCCTTTCAAACACAGCTGCAATTCAAAGTTTTATGGAGAGGAAATTTGGGAACACAATGAAGAGTAAAATTACAAGGTTATAGGGATACACTGGTTATTGTCTTGTTGTCAAGAATGTACAAAAATATCCATTAAAGAAATGTCTTTGAGTCGCATCAGCTTCAAACTTGAACTATTTGGTAAAATCTTTCGCAGGTTTTCTTTTCTTCACATTTGAAGTAAAATAAAAAAAACACATAAAGCTATCAATATTTTAGGAAGTTTCCTAACTTCTTTTTTTCTTAACTCTCATAAGTTAGAAAGAGGTAGGATTGAACCATGGTTTCACAGTGGAGTCTTAACTGTAAAGCCCAATATTAGAGCGGGTTTGTTCAACTGCAGCAATGTTCCATTAACTTGTCATATTTTTTACTTGCTAGGGGCCTTTAAGAAACTCACCTGGTTAATTTTCTAAACCATTCCACGCCAGCTACCTGTACAATTGTCAGCCTCGGTGTATACAGTGCATTCGGAATATGTGTCTCAGTCAGGGTTCTTACTGCAGTTTACGGCCTCTTGCCTGTTTACAGCTTGCGGTCAGCTTTGTGCGTTAGCTAGCCAACAGTTTGCAAGGCTGCGGTAGAGATGCATGCCCAAAGAAAAGCCCATATCTCTAGTCGAAAGGAGAAACACACCTACTTCGAAACACACCTACTTTGAAACATTATATTACACAGGTTTTTGGATACGCGCAAACATCGCAATGTCAATGTTTTACAAGAAGGTGGTTGAAGGAATGAAAGACTGAGGCTGTGTTTGTACGTTCGAACAACTCTGCCACCGGTGGAAAAATTTGCATGGCTGCATGTAAACATGAATATTAGTGGAATATTCACTTTCATTAGACACGTAAACAGCTTAGTGTGAATATTTTCTTTTTCGTTATAAGCACAAAAACCAGAATATGTGCATGTAAACATACTCATCGAGTGATCATTGTGATATTGATTCAGGAAAGAAAGGAAGTTTCATTATAGAAGGGAAGAAGTGACTTGAATTGTTGAAATTAGTTTTTATTTGATGGAGTTTTATATTCAGACCTACTTGTTAAGCATGAAGATGATAAAGTGCTTTCGAAGAAGTAGCTTCTGCAAGTTGACGTCGACAATATGATGATGAATCCATTTCTACTTGTGATTTGTGTTCATCTAGTGTGTGTGTGTGTATATACATACATACATACATACACACACACACACACACACACACACACACACACACACACACACACACACACACATATATATATATACACAAATGTTTACCTCAAAACCCTTTTGGTGCACCTCATGGTGCGTCTCTCCCCGTCTCCAAACTGGCTTCTAGCAGCAGCTCCTCCAGGTCTTGTCCATAGCTGACACTCACTACACAAGGGACACATCACACACATTACCAAACAGGATTTTCACACCTAAAACCAACTTAATTTATTTAAAAAAATCAGCAGTGGTTACAGTGACTCACCGTGCTCCATCACACAGCTGCCGGGCTTGGGGCTTTCGGCGTCCAGAAGATGGAGGGAGAACTCAGGCTTCAGGCCGTTGGGTAGAGCTGAACCGACTATCTCCTCCTCCGGAGCCTCGGCAAAACACTCGTCTTCGTCTGCAGAGCTCTCATCGGGTGAATCCTCGTCTTTGACTGGGGAGACATACTCAGTCGTGGCTAGTTCAGGACTCTTTGAGGCTTCTCTTGCTGGAGGATTCAACTCCTGAGCTCCACCTAGAGTGACAGATGGTTCCTGTTGATCAGTCTGGACGGAGAGAACAGGCTCTGCTGCCTGTTCATCTGCCTCCGTTTGCTGCTTTGGACATGATTCCTCTTGGGTTGGCTGGCTGTCCTCTTTCTCTGTTAAACTGGGTTTCACCAAGTCTACTGGCGCTTCCTGCTTCTCCTCTATTGGAAGGGCCTCTTCTTCTTCTGTTTGGTTCGGTAACTGTCTCTCCTCTGATGCAGTTGATAGCTCATCCTGTAGCTGTTCAAGAGCAATTGTTAACGGCTGCTGCGATTGTTCTGCAGGGATACTAGTCTGGGTTTGACTAAAATCTTCTATAAGACCTTCCTCCTCCTCTCCTTCCTTCTTTTCCTCAACACAAGTGGGCTTGGGTTGGGGGCTTTTAATGCTCTCCATTACCTCCTTTGTGAGCGGAAATGCTACAGCCTGCGCCGATGAGGAGTTTGATGGCAGGACTAGTGCTTGTTGACTTGGATCTGTCACTTCTGGGTCTAAAGTGCTAGCTGTCGCATCCTCTGTGGGTTGACTTGTAGACTGCGGCTCTAGTGTAGTATTTACTGCGGACTCTAAGTGTGCTACAGGACTCTGATCTTTGAGTTTACAGTCTGTTGACGGAGCAGCTGAGCTCTCCTTCAAGTCCGCCTGTGTCAGTTGTGTTGGAGATGAGGGCGGTGGCCATGTTGGCTGTGTCGTGGGTGTGCTCCCGTCTACAGGCTTCTTTGAGGCCTCTTTAGCCTGGCTGGGAGCTGCAGGTGCACTCATCTGGAATTGTAGCTGCTCAGGGGGGCTCTCCACCCGAGTTACCATGAAGATCTTGTGACCTCTCCCTGGACTAGAGACAGATATACAGCGACCAGGAGACGGAGGGGTGCCACGAGGAACTGAAGATTCTGTGACGGTGATGCCGGAAATGACACTCGGGCTGCCGGTAGGTGAGGCAGACAGGGTTGAGGATGTACATGAGGCACTGAGGAAGGGCTGTGCAACCCCTGTCTGGATATGAGGAGCAGTCTGGTTTAAGCGAGGGGAGGAGTTTGACGTGGAAGAGGACTTTGTTACCACCTCCTCGTCCTCCTCATCCTCAGTGTCTGAGTCCGACTCCAGGATCATTTCAGGAATGGTAGTCTCATTGCTGTCTCCTGACTCGCTGCTTGTTTGTCGTTCATTTCCTGGCGTTTCACCTTTTTCTTCTACCTCTTTCCCCCCTTTGTCCCCTCTCTCCTCTGCTGCTGGTTCTTCCTCCTCTTCTTCTGTGGTCCCATCCTCTGTGGCGATTTCAGCCATGGATGCTGACTGCCTCATCTTCTGCTCCGTTTCCTCCTTCTCCTTAGCCAGGATGAAGTTCCTCTTGCAGCCATTCTGGATCTCAGCCAGCAGGGCGCGCTGGGTCTCAATGAAGCTCTTTACCTGAAAGACAAAAAAGCACGTCCCAAACATGGATATAAACCCCAAGAATTTCAGAATAAACACAACTAAATTAAAGCAATCCCTACAATCTCGTTTGAGCCAGTACTTTTCTTCAGGGTGCTGTTTCTCTCTCTCCTCATTTCCTGTCATCTCTCCACTGTTAGCTATTTAATAAAGGCATGATTCAATGCTCCGAAGAATCATAAAAAAAGGCCAAGGCTAGTGTTATTCTGTATTGTAATAATGGTCAACAAAGCCAATGAAAAATTGAATTAGTTGCATCAGTCCATCTCTCTGTAGCGCTCAGAACGAAGGCCATTCATTCCTGAAAAAACAGGTCATATAAAATAAATAGTTTCATAAAAAAAAAAAAAAAAAAAAAAAAAAAAGGGCTAAATAATTCCTAAAAACAGCTGGGCACTGTAGTTTTAAGCAAAAGTTACTCAAACAGGAGTAAATTGTGCATCTTATGGGGATCATTTTAACTGTTATGGTGCTCTCTTGAGTATTTGCAACAGCAGGACAGTGTATTGGGGATTTACTCAGCCCTGAACCATCTGCCTTACGGACACAAAGAATGAATGCATACATAAATATTTTGTGTACTGGCTGTGAAAACAAATAAATAAATTTAAATCTACTCAATCTAAACTAGTGCCGATTATCAGTGGTGCGCGGATGTGTTTTTAACAGTTTTGGGACAACAATAGAGCACAGCAGAATAAGATATGTCAGGCTTTGATTAAAGAGGTCAAGTTTTGGTCTTTTTCTATGGGATTTGACAAAAAAAAAAAAGATCACCAGACTTATTCTTTTGTAATCTGCCCATTTCTGCGAGGATCTGTGTGGACTGTCCGTGGACAGCCAAGAATGTACGATTGCGTCAACCGTACATGCATCACAAGCGCATATGCAGGCACCAAATGTAGGGTACAGAGAAATCCATGCATTATTAGTCTCTTTATTTCCTCTCCTCTATCCCCTTCCCCATGCCTTGTCTCCATGCTCACAGTTTCTTTCTTGGGCTCCCGGTCAAGGTCGAGACGCAGCAGAGACGTGTTGACTTTTAGGGCGAGTGAAAGGGCCATCAGTCCACCTGTCTTGATCTCATTCTCGCGAAGGTCCAGGCGCAGCAGTCTGGGGCTCTCAGCGATGAATTCAGCCACAGCCACAGCTCCTATAGCACAGATAACAAAAAAGAAACACAAGTCAAAAAAAAGACAGCAAGACAGCAAAAATCCTCCACACACACACACACACAAAAAAAAAGTTCTAGTTCCCACCTTCACAGGACAGTTTGGTGGAAGCGAGGCCCAGTCTGAGCACAGAGCGGTTCCCAATCAGTCCGTCTTTCAGCTTGTGGACTCCTTCGTTACCCACAGAGTTATGGCCGAGGTTCAGAGTCTCCAGACTCTGGGTGCATGGCTGAGGGAGGCAGAGAAACAACAGAGATATTATGTTTAATAGTTTTTTTTTTTTTTATTAAATACAACTGAGTGTTTCTTTTAGCAATGGGAGAGTGCAGTTAGGTCTTAATAGCTGGCGTGCCAAAGCTGTGCTTGTGGTGGTTTGAGATCTAAAACATGCAGTTTTATTTATGTTAACATCTTTTTCATTATGTAAGAAATCTCTATTTCTTTTGTTATTTCGTCAGTGTACAGGCATTTTTCCTCTTTCTCTTTCTGGCAATGGCAATCAAGTAGACTGTGGTTATCTCTGGGGTTATGAATCAGGCAGTCATGGGATGTTTATTTTATCTGCATGAAGGTTTTAGGACATTAGATGAACAATACAGACATATAGCAAACTGAACCAGTAAATAATATCAGTAACTGTTTATCCACAAACATATGCATCACTGATGAATGGAATGAAAGTTGTGTGTTACAGTGACATATGTTAAAACCACAACGGCCCAATTTGTTCATAAATCTTCACTTAATCACACCACTGTTCATTTAAAGACAACTCTTTTCTGTGAAAAATATGATTACAATTAAAGCTAAATTCAGGGTTATCAGCTTGTCAAACATGAGCAACATGCAAGCTTCACTGCTCATATTGAACAAAAAGGAGTTATGGTAGTTATTACAGTAGTAAAAATAATAATAATCTCATCTCATAAAAACAGTAATGTGAGCAAGAAATAGCCTGCAGATTATATATTATAGTATTATAGCAACTCAATAATAGTATTTATGCTGTTTTTGTAAACAATTTATGTAGTCACAAAACTAGAATTACCGCCTCACGTTTGTATGCTTCGGCCAACCAGTCAGGTTGCAGTTTACATCCATGTCTGTCCAGACTCATAATATATGTAGGGATGACTTTGAAGGAATTTATTAAAAAGGTATTAAGAAAATGTTTTGGCGAAACATGGAGCCTTCATACACACATCTTTAACCAGGCAGCACATAAAATCTATACAATCACCACAGTTTCAAGATTAGTTTCACCAATTCAGTATCCGACCAAAAAAAAAAAAAAAAAAAAATATATATATATATATATATATATATATATACACACGGTATACATATATACATACATACATACATACATACACAAAACCGGTCAAAAGTTTTAGAACACCCCAGTTGTTTTAGTTTTTTATTGAAATGTTAGCAGTTCAAGTCCAATGAATAGCTTGAAATGGCAATAATAATAATAATAATAATAATAATAGCCAATAATAATAAGCTATTAATAATAATAATAGCTTATCAACTCTAACTATCTCCACCAGATCAACCTTCTTGATCCCCACCAGTCTGGCTTCAAGGCTGGTCAATCAACAGAAACTGCCCTCCTTGCTGTCACAGAGCAGCTTCACATCGCTAGAACAACCTTTCTCTCTTCCATCATCATCCTTCTGGACCTTTCTGCTGCCTTTGACACAGTGAACCACCAGATCCTTATTTCGACACTCCAGAATCTGGGTGTCTCAAGCTCTGCGCTCTCATTGCTCACATCTTACCTGGCAGACCGAACCTACCGGGTAACTTGGAGAGGATCTAGCTCAGAACCTTGCCCACTCAAAACTGGGGTTCCTCAGGGATCAGTCCTGGGTCCTCTCCTCTTTTTCTCTGTACACCAACTCTCTCGGGTCTGTCATTCAGTCGCACGGCTTTTCTTATCACAGCTACGCAGATGACACCCAACTAATTCTCTCCTTTCCTGAGTCTGAAACTCAAGTAGCAGCACGTATCTCGGCCTGTCTGACTGATATCTCTTTTTGGATGTCCACACACCATCTGAAACTCAACCTCGACAAGACTGAGTTCCTTTTCCTTCCAGGGAAATGCTCTCCTACCCAAGACCTGACTACAACAATTGACAACTCTGTGGTAGTCCCCACCCAGACTCCTAGAAACCTGGGTGTGACACTTGACGACCAACTCTCCTTCACTGCCAACATTGCTGCAACTACGATCGTGTAGATACATGCTGCATAACATCAGAAGGATACGTCCCCTTCTAACGCAGAAGGCGGCTCAGGTTCTGGTTCAGGCTCTAGTCATCTCACGTCTAGACTACTGCAACTCCCTCCTGAATGGCCTGCCTGCATATGCCATCCGACCCCTGCAGCTCATTCAGAACGCAGCAGCTCGACTTGTCTTCAACCTCCCCAAGTTCTCTCACACTACACCGCTCCTCTGCTCTCTTCACTGGTTACCAATTGCTGCCCGCATCCGCTTCAAGACACTAGTACTTACATACAGGGCCACGAACGGATCAGCCCCAGCTTACGTCCAGGACATGGTCAAACCATATACCCCAACCTACTGTCCTGGCTCCCAAATGGTGGAACGAGCTCCCTATCGACATCAGGATGGCCGAAAGCCTACACATCTTCGGCCGAAGGCT